>NC_057726.1:63918143-63975272 GCF_004010195.1 Chiloscyllium plagiosum | reverse complement strand
TCTGATTGAGACATATAAGCTTATTAAAGGATTGGACACTCTGGAGGCAGGAAACATGTTTCTGCTGATGGGTGAGTGCCGAACCAGAGGACACAGCTTACAAATATGGGGTAGACCATTTAGGACAGAGATGGGGAGAAACTTCTTCACCCAGAGAGTGGTGGCTGTGTGGAATGCTCTGCCCCAGAGGGCAGTGGAGGCCCAGTCTCTGGATTCATTTAAGAAAGAGTTGGATAGGGCTCTCAAGGATAGTGGAATCAAGGGTTATGGAGATAAGGCAGGAACAGGATACTGATTAAGGATGATCAGCCATGATCATATTGAATGGTGGTGCAGGCTGGAAGGGCAGAATGGCCAACTCCTGCACCTATTGTCTATTGTCCGCCTTTCCTGTCTGCCACCCGCAGACAGCGTGCAGCCCCAATCCCTTTCTTTCCGCCTTTCTTGCTGATTTTGGCAGCGCTCCGCTCTCCTCCCCTCCGTGTCTCGTGCCTGCAGGAGACTGATGCCAGGCACAGCAGCAGCAGCAGCAAAAATAACCTGCCGCTCCATTGCCTGGCACAAGACAAGTGCAGAGGGGTGACTTGAGCAGCCACTGCTGGCGGAAAAAGCCTACTGCACCTGGTATTCCCAGGCGGTCTCCCATCCAAGTACTAACCAGGCCTGAGTCTGTTTAGCTTCCGAGATCAGACGAGATCGGGCGTTTTCAGACTAGTATGGCCGTAGGCGCTGGCCCCTGCCTTTTCTCCCTACTTCAAGGCGTGCTGGCCAGCCACATTTTCTTTCTTGCTCTTTCTCTTTATCCCCTTTGGCTTTTTTTTCTCTTTTCTCTTTGCTCTTCCTCCTCCGTGCGTGCTTCCCTCCCTCCGTCCCTCCAGCTGCCTTTCAGGCCAGCCCTTGCCCACCAGGCTCCTGTAGTCTCCCACATCCCCACACAGGCGAACTGCAAGCCCTCCCCCTGCTTCATAGGGCCGCAGCCTGCATTCTCTCATCCTTCCACACTCCTCCACCCCTCCATTTCGGAATGCCGGGCACTGACCAGTGGGGTACCGCACGGATCAGTACTGGGACCGCAGCTTTTTACAATCTATCTTCAGGATATACAAGATGGTATTAGCAATAACATTCGCAAATTTCATCAGCTGGGTGGCAGGGTGAAATGTGATGAGGATGTTAGGAGATTACAGGGTGACCTGGACAAGTTAGGTGAGTGCTCAGATGCATGGCAGATGCACTTTCACGTGGATAAATGGATCCTTATCCACTTTGGTGGCAAGAACAGGAAGGCAGATTACCACCTAAGTGGAATCAATTTAGGTAAAGGGGCAGTACAGAGAGATCTGGGGGTTCTTGTACACCACTCAATGAAGGTAAGCATGCAGGTACAGCAGGTAGTGAAGAAGGCTAATAGCATGCTGGCCTTCATAACAAGAGGGATTGAGTATAGAAGCAAAGAGGTCCTTCTGCAGCTGTACAGGGCCCTGGTGAGACCACACCTGGAGTACTGTGTGCAGTTCTGGTCTCCAAATTTGAGGGAGTGCAGCGTAGGTTCACAAGGTCAATTCTTGGAATGGCGGGATTACCTTACACTGAAAGACTGGAGCGACTGGGCTTGTGTACCCTTGAGTTTAGAAGACTGAGAGGGGATCTGATTGAGCCATATAAGATTATTAAAGGATTTGACACTCTGGAGGCAGGAAACATGTTTCCGCTGATGGGTGAGTGTCGAACCAGAGGACACAGCTTAAAAATACGGGGTAGATCATTTAGGACAGAGATGAGGAGAAACTTGTTCACCCAGAGAGTGGTGGCTGTGTGGGATGCTCTGCCCCAGAGGGCAGTGGAGGCCCAGTCTCTGGATTCATTTAAGAAAGAGTTGGATAGAGCTCTCAAGGATTGTGGGATCAAGGGTTATGGAGATAAGGCAGGAACAGGATATTGATTAAGGATGATCAGCCATGATCATATTGAATGGTGGTGCAGGCTCGAAGGGCAGAATGGCCGACTCCTGCACCTATTGTCTATTGTCAGTACTCAAAGTAGTAAAGAGGTGTGCCAAAGAGGTAAAGAGAGAGTAAGCAAAGATCCTGGCAGCTAATATAAAAGGGAATCCAACATAACCAACATAATCAATGACTCTTCCCATCCTGGTTATAATCTCTTCCAGCCTCTTCTGTCGGGCAGAAGATACAAAGATTGAAATACACACACGTTCAAGAACAGCTGTACTGCCGCTGTTTTGAGGCTTCTGAATGGATCTCTAAAATTTTAAATGTAAATGTCGATCTTGCTCTTTGAGCACCTTCTCTGCAGCAGTAACATTGTATTTCTTGCCCTGTTTGATTACCCTAATGCACTTTGTATGGTATGATCTCCCAGTACTGCACACAAAACAAAACCTTTCACTGTACCTCGGCACATGTGACAATAATAAATCAAATCACATCAAATTCATAAAACCTCTGCAAACATTTAAATAGTAAGAAGTTGGTCAAGGGAAGAATACAGTCGATTCAGAACCAAAGAGTGTCCAGTTTGATTTGATTTATTATTGTCACATGTACCTAAGTACAGTGAAATGTTTTGTTTTGTTTTGTGTGCAGTACCAGCAGATCATAAGGTGTTTAGGTACAGGAGGCATACAAGGTTATGGCTGCACAGGTGATGGACAAAAGCAAGATCAACATTAGATTTGAAATTTGAGAGGTCCTGAAAATCTAAAGGTCTCCCTCCTGCTCCATGTCCCCAAACACGTCATGGCCCAGGTCAGTGACACTGGGACATTTGAGTCAGAGAGACTCCTGTAGTCTCCCTCTGAGCGTGAGCAGGGTGCCTGGGAAAGGTTGAACACACCTCACTCATACAGCCTCTGACAGGTTGAGAAGGAGACTGAGTCATAATTTGTTTCTACAACGACATTTCGGGCTTTCGGTAAGAGTTGTTACATATTTGTAGCAGAATCTGACTGGCAATATAGAGAGCACAGCAGAGTTTTAAATGAGTACTTTGTATCCGTGTGCATCAAGGAAGAAGATGCTGCCGAAGTCATCGTGAAAGGCAAGGCAATTGGGATACAGGATGGGCTAAAAAATGAAAACAAGCTGGTTAGAGAAAAGAAAAGGCTTGCTGTAGTTGCTCAGTCACCGGGACGGAATAGTGCGCATTTGAGGATGTTGTATGAATCCATATTGGAAATTGCAGACATACTGGCCATATCTCCAAATTAGATTCAGGGCTGGTGCCAGAGGACTGGAGAGTTGCTAATATCACAGCCTTAGTTACGAAAAAGGTGTAAGTGTAAATTCAGCAACTACGATCCAGTACATGTAACCTTGGTTGTGAGAAGTTTCAAACAGTAATATAAGATGTTAACAGTCACTTTAATATATGGGGATTGATTAAGAAAAAAAAACCCACAGATTTAAGAGCAAATAATGCTTAACTTGGATTGATTTGATTTATTATTGTCACATGTACCTAAGTACAGTGAAATGTTTTGTTTTGTTTTGTGTGCAGTATCAGCAGCTCATAGGGTGTTTAGATACAGCAAGGCACACAAGGTTATGGCTGCACAGGTGATGGACAAAAGCAAGATCAACATTAAAAACCACACAACACCGGGTTAGAGTCCAACCTGTTTAATTGAAAGCACTAGCTTTCAGAGCGCTGCTCCTTCAGGTGGTTGTGGGGTACACGATTGTACGACACAGGATTTACAGCAAAAGTTTACAGTGTGATGTAACTGAAATTATACATTGAAAAATACCCTGATTGTTTGTTTAATCTCTCATCTGTTAGAATGACCATGTTAGTTTCACTTCCTTCATATGTAAATCACAAAACGTTTTTTAAAAGTTAGATTCTCAAGTGAACTTTAACAGATAAAGTTCACTTGAGAATGTAACTTTTAAAAAAAGTTTTACGATTTACATATGAAGGAAGTGGAACTAACATGGTCATTCTAACAGATGAGAGACTAAACAAACAATCAGGGTATTTTTCAATGTATAATTTCAGTTACATCACACTGTAAACTTTTGCTGTAAATCCTGTGTCGTACAATCGTGTACCCCACAACCACCTGAAGGAGCAGCGCTCTGAAAGCTAGTGCTTTCAATTAAACTGGTTGGACTATAACCCGGTGTTGTGGGATTTTTTTTAACTTTGTGCACCCCAATCCAACACCGGCATCTTCCAAATCAAGATCAACATCAGATTTGAAATTTGAGAGGTCTTTTCAGCAGTCTAATAACAGCAGGGAAGAAGCCATTCCTGAACATGTTGATACGTGTGTTTAAGCTTCTGTACCTTCTGCCTGACGGAAGAGATTGGAAGAGAGTAATACTGGGATGGGAGGGGTCTTTGATGATGTAGGTTGCCTTTCCGTGGCAGTGAGAAGTGTAGATGGAGGTTGGCTTGCATCAAGGTCTGGGCTGTGTTCACAACTTGCTGTACTTTCTTACGCCCTGGGCTGAGCAGTTGCTGCACCAAGTTGTGATGCATCCAGGTAGAATGGTTTCTATGGTATATCTGTAAATGTTGGTGAGGGTCCTTATGGACATGCTGAATATCCTCAGCCTCCAGAGGAGGGCTAACTCACTTGATTCGAGTATTATGATGAGGAACCAGGGACGAGGAGGGTAACACAGTTGATGTGGCAATTATTTGATAAAGTGCCACATAAGTGGGCTTGTCAGCAAAACTGAAACCCAGAGATTACCAATCCTGGGTATTAACCTGACTGAACAACAATGAACAGTGATTGATGCTTGTTTGCTGGAATGGAGAAAGATATAAAATGGGATTTCCTTAGATGCAGATACTTGGTCCATTTCTTCCTTGCAACACATTAATGACTTTGGGTGTGCAGGGCACCATTCCAAACCTTGCGGGTGACATGAAACATGGGAAGTGTTGTGAAATGTGAGGAGGATAGTGATAGAACTTTGAGAGAATTGAAATGCCCTCTTTGTGGACAGGGACTACTCTCTGATTCACACTGTGAGGTCGCTGGGTTCAGCTCTGCAAATCCATTTCTTTTAGGATCCATAAAACCAAAGGCAGGAGACGTCCAAGACTTAAGACTGGCCTTAATTCAAATACACATCACAGAGTAGATTAGATTAGATTCGATTAGATTACTTACAGTGTGGAAACAGGCCCTTCGGCCCAACAAGTCCACACCGACCCACCGAAACGCAACCCATCCAGACCCATTCCCCTACATTAACCCCTTCAGCTAACACTACGGGGCAATTTTGCATGGCCAATTCACCTAACCTGCACACTTTTGGACTGTGGGAGGAAACCGGAGCACCCGGAGGAAACCCACGCAGACACGGGGAGAACGTGCAAACTCCACACAGTCAGTCTAGTGAACAATTTCTGTTCTTCCTAAGCCTAGTCTCACAACTTAAAGTTGTTCAATCTCAAAGGGATGAAGGCCATTGTTTGAAAACAAACAGAAATATATCTTGGATGCAGTGATCAAAGCAGATCTGTCTGAGCATAGTACCAAAATAGCTCTCAAGAACATATTTATTTATCATTAAGGCTTTTGTGACAGAGCTGATTAACTGTGTTTGAGTGTGCATTCAACACAGCATGATGTAAATACAACTAGAAAATTATACAATTAGCTCTGAAAAATATTGAACAAAGCTCTGACTACCCTCCATCATTCAATTTTCCCTAAAGATTACAGGAATAACTGATGAGAATTACTTGTAGTATTATGAACTCCTCTTGTACATGTCTTTAAACTACCTTAAAAATACTTATTTGTTAAAGAAGATATTAATAATTTTTGTGTACTGTCATTTTTCTAGCTGAGGGTGTCCCATCACTTTCAGTTTCCTTCTCACTAGCTTGCTGCTATAACCAGCTGCTCGCTCCTTGCTGTAATACATTGCGTTGGCTGGCATCACGGGTTCGAAAATAGCACAATGAACAGGAGCAGGAGGAGGCCATTCAGCCCTCTGAATCTGTACTGCCAGTCAATGCTGATTTTCTAATTCAACACCATTTTCTTGCACTATCATCTTTGCACTTGATGCTCTCAACGTTCAGAAATCTATCAATCACAGTCTTGAATATACACCATGACTGAGTATCCGCACAGCCAGAAAAGACACCGACAGTCTGGGATGTTCCAACAAGCAGCAGAATGGCAAGACAATTAGTTATCACCAATTTGACATCTCCTCGTGTCTGCGTGGGTTTTCTCCGGGTGCTCCAGCTTCCTTCCACAGTCCAAAGATGTGCAGGTTAGGTGAATTGGTCAAGCTAAATTGCCCCATCGTGTTCAGGAATGTGTAGATTAGGTACATTTGTCGGGGTAAATATAGGATAATAGGGTAGGGCCGAAGGGTCTGTTACCACACTGTAGGGATTCTAGATGGTCTTCCACTTGGCTCAGAGGAACTGGTCAGAAACTGACAGATAAGAACTGAAGGAGGGACCTATTGTGGCAGGTGTCATCTTGGAGATTGAAGTAGCCAAGAAGAACGATTCTAGGTGTCCGTGGTTGGTCAAGACAGTTTTGACCCATCAGACTCACCAGCCTCTCATCACAGTCCCGTCACTCACCCAGCTTGGTACTCTCAGGGCTCGCAATTCACAGTCAGATCTGCCAGCTCAGTTTCAGACAGCAATTAGAGAGCCAGCCAATTTCACAACGAGCTCCCACCAACCCCACACACCATCAGCCTCATTCACCACGAGCGGTGCTACATACCGTGGCATGCAACTGTTAGGAACATGGCAAGAACCCACCAAGCGTAAGTGACAAAAGCTTCTCCTGTGTGTTACAGTGGTTGCAATGGAGTCAGAGAAATCATAGAATCCCTACAGTGTGGAAGCAGACCATTTGGCCCAACAAGTCTACATTGACCCTCCAAACAGTAACCCACCCAAATCCATTCCCCTACCCTATTGCACTACATTTCTTACCCCTGACTAATGCACCTAACTTACACTTCCCTGAACGCTATGGGCAATTTAGCCTGTTCCATACAAGCAGATGTACAAATGTGCAAAATAGGAACCGGGGAGGCTACTTGGACCCTCGAGTCAGCTCGACCATTAATACGATGGTGGCTGATTGGATTGTGGTCTCAACTGCACGTTCCTGCCTAGCCCCGAAAACTCTTTGATTCCCCTTTTCTCATCAAGAATCTGCCTCCTTTTGCGTCCCCAGCAGCCAAGGGAAGAAAGTTCCAAAGGTGAATGACCCTCAGAGAAAATATTCCTCTTCATCTGCACCTTAATTGGAAGACTATTTATTTTTAAACTTGGCTCGAATCTCCAACGGTAGAACATTCTTTCAACATACATTCTGTCAATTCCCTTCAGGATCTCCTTATGTCAAGAAGATCACCTTCTAAATGTCAATGCATAAAGGACTACTCTGTCCAACTTTTCCTCAAGAGACAACCCACCCCATCCCAGAGATCAGTCAAATGACCTTTTCCTACTGCATTTACATCCTTTCTTAAATTAGATGATCAAAACTGTGCTCCCACTTCATGAGATGGCAAGACTGATGTATGACTGGATCAACTGGGATTATGTTCACTGAAGTTTAAAAGAACAAGGAGGGATCTCATAGAAACGTATAAAATTCGAACAGGACTGCTACAGGAAGGATATTATTAAACTGGAGAGGGTCCAGAAAAGATTTACCAGGATGTTACCAGGACTGGACGGTTGGAGTTATAAGGAGAGGCTGGGACTATTTGCAATGAAACGTTGGAGGTTGAGGAGCAAGCTGATAGCGGTTTATAAAATCATTAGGGGCATTGAAAATGTGACAGCCAAAGGTGTTTTCCCTACAGTGGAGGATTTCAAAACTAGGGGCATATCCATAAGGTGAAACAAGAAAGATATAAAAGGGACCCAAGGGATAACTTTTTCACACAGAGGGTGGTTTGTATGTGGAATGAACTGTCAGAACAAGCAGTGGATGCATGTATAAATACAACATTCAAAATACATTTGGACAGGCACAGATTTAGAGGGATATGGGTCAAATGCAGGCAGTTGGGACTAATTTAGTTTGGAAAATGTGGTCAGCGTGGACGAGTAGGGTCTGTTTCTGTGCTGTATGACTCGAATGACGAGATGGGGTAAAGACAGAAAGAATGTCCCTGATGACCAGGGAGTTCAGTACCAGGGGTTACAGTCTGAGGATACGGGGTAGGCCATTTAAGACTCAGATGAAGAGAAATTTCTTCACCCAGAGAGTGGAGAGGCCGTGGAATCCTCTGCCACAGAAAGCGGTTGAGGCCAAAACATTGCATGCTTTCAAGAGGGAGTTAGATATGGTTCTTAGGGCTAAAGGGATCAAAGGGTATGGGGAGAAAGCTGGAACAAGGGACGGAGTTGGATGATGAGCCTTGATCATATTGAATAGGAAAATCAGGGCCGAAAGGCCTACCCTGCTCCTATCTTCTATGCTTCTTTGTGGCCTCACCAATGCTCTACACACCATGTAAAACAAGGATTATATTCATTGGAATTCAGAAGAATATGGGGGGGGGGGGGCTCACCAATGCTCTACACACCATGTAAAACAGAGATTTTGTAAATCTCTGGAATTCCTTGCCCAGGGAAGTAATGGATGCTACATCAGTAAACGTATTTAGAGCTAAGATAGATAATTTTTTGAACAATACAGGAATTAAGGGAGACGGTGAGAGGGCGGGTAAGTGGAGCTGAGTCCACAAAAAAGATCAGCCATGAACTTATTGAATGGTGGAGCAGGCTCGAAGAGCCAAATAGCCTACTCCTGCTCCTAGTTCTTATGTTATGTCCTTTCTCAACTTACGTCTTACTTTTTTTTGTAATACCAACATTCCACTTATTTTCTTAACCACTGGGTTTTACCTGCATTGTAACTTTATGTGATTCATGAATCAGGACACCCAGACCCCTCCCATATCTGCATGTGAATTGGCAACATCTCCTTATAATGCTGAGACTGATCGCGGAGCTGATGACATATAAATATATAATGGACTCCAAAAGGATGAAACAAAAAGCACTTCATCGAACGACAGGAGACAGCAGCTCTGGAAAAAAGCATATCACCACATAAAACATTTAAGGAAACAGATTTTTAACATCTGATGTTTTGGCACTGAATTAGATAAAATCAATATTGTGCACTTTTATAGAAGATACCAGTAGACACGCCAGAAAATATCAATTAAGGTATACACAGCACCATCTCATAGTTTCATAGCTCATCTTTAAATCATTCTGTTAAACCTTACTTCTTGTTTTGTTTTTTATTCAGTGTTACCATATGTTGCAAGAGCACTGGCGAGATTTACTGTTCTTTCTATAAATTCAATATCCCCGTTATATTTAGCCCACATTATAAATTTCACATGAGCTAAGAACAACTGAAATATATCAATTAGAATAGTCAAGTACTCCATGGGTAATTGCAGCTCTCCCAGCCCTGCTCCGAAATGTGTGCGAGCTTATGCAGAATTGGCCTCGCACTTTTTTAATGACATGGTTGAAGGGTTGGAGCTGAAACAGAGGTATCGCAGCCAAGTCTAAGACAAAAGCCAGAATTGTGAAACGGCAAATAGAAATTGCTGGAGAAACTCAGCGGGTCTGGCAGCATCTGTCAAGGGAACTGGAGCTAATGTTTCGAGTCCAGTGACCCTAACGGGGTGTTTCAGATAATTATTGGGGCCCACCGTCTGCTTATTCACCTCCTCTCTCTCTCTCTCCTCACTGGCCAAGGCCCCAAACGCACCTCCCAGGTGAAACAGAATTTGACTTGTATTTCTTTCAATCTAACCAACTGCGTTCGCTGTTCACAACACTTTTTCTTTACATTGATGAGATCATAAATAGACACATGAAATCCCGACAGTGTGGGAACAGTCTATTCAGCCCATCGAGTCTATACTGACCCTCCGAAGAGCATCCCACCCCGACCCACCCACCTACCCTATCCCTGTAGCCCTACTTTCCCCATGGTGAACCCATCTAACCTACACATTCCTGCA
This sequence comes from Chiloscyllium plagiosum, assembly GCF_004010195.1. NCBI lineage: Eukaryota > Metazoa > Chordata > Chondrichthyes > Orectolobiformes > Hemiscylliidae > Chiloscyllium > Chiloscyllium plagiosum. The sequence goes on along the minus strand of NC_057726.1, from coordinate 63,965,244 downwards.
CGCTGTAGGCAAAATAACATGGCCTATCCATCTAACCTGGACTGGGTGACCGCTTTGCAGATTCTGTCTGTAGAAATGACCCTGACCTCCCAGTTGTTTGCCATTTGTGCTGACAAGCTATTTCTGCCCTGGGCCTGCTTCAGTGTTCCAACAATGGAAGCTCCAGTAACCACACATCCTTTTCCGCAAAGGCACTTGACAGCTTTATGGTCGCAACATTGAATTCCATAACTTCGGAAAGTGACCACATTATGTCTGTTTTCCATGTCACTTACATTGTCTCTCTCTTCTCCTCAACCCTCCCACAGCCTTGTTCTGTGTATTAAACAAACAAAGTGCAGGAGAAGCTCAACAGTGTCCATGAAGAGAAAACAGAGTTGAAAGTTTCAAACCTAGTCTCCCTTGGAATCATAGTCATAGAGATGTACAGCACAGAAACAGACCCTTGGTCCAACACATCCATGCTGACCAGATATCCCAACTTAATCTAGTCCCATTTGCCAGCACTTGGCCCATATCCCTCCAAGCTGAAAATGTGTTGCTGGAAAAGCGCAGCAGGTCAGGCAGCATCCAAGGAACAGGAGAATTGACGTTTCAGGCATAAGCCCTTCTTCAGGAATGTCCAAGGAACAGGAGAGGGGCTTATGCCCGAAACGTTGATTCTCCTGTTCCTTGGATGCTGCCTGACCTGTTGCGCTTTTCCAGCAACACATTTTCAGCTCTGATCTCCAGCATCTGCAGTCCTCACTTTCTCCTCCATATCTCTCCAAACCCTTCCTATTCATGTACCCATCCAGATGCCTTTTAAATATTGTAATTGTACCAACCTCCACCACTTCCTCTGGCAGCTCATTCCATACCCGTACCACCCTCTGTGTGAAAAAGTTGCCCCTTAGGTCTCTTTTATATCTTTCCCCTCTCACCCTAAACCTATGCCTCTAGTTCTGGACTCCCCCACCCCAGGGAAAGAACCTGGTCTGTTTATCCTATCCATGTCCTTCATGATTTTATATTATTGTTCAGTTTCTTATATTAGCCCAGCCTGAGCTGATCCTAGTTGATAACATGTAGACTTTTATAGCTTGTAGATATGGTATCTTTGATTAAGCTTTTAGTCCACAAAGAAATGTACACCTTTAGATGTACTAGGAATACTATACTCCACTACAATAATAACTCACCTCCTAAATCCCTAAATCCTATCCACTATCTGCAAGGCACAAGTCAGGAGTGTGGTGGAATACTTCACACTGGCCTGGATGAGTGCATTCAAACACTCAAGAAGCTTGGTACCGTCCAGGAAATAGCAGCCTGGCACTTAGTAGCAGAGGTGTGTACTATCGACAAGATGCACTGCAGAAATTCACCAAAATTCCTCAGACAGCACCTTCCAAACGCACGACCTCTTTCATCTAGAAAGATAAGGATAGAAGATATATGGGAACACCACCATGTTCAAGTTCTCCTCCAAGCCACTCACCATCCTGACTTGAAAACAGATATCATTGTTCCTTCACTGTCGCTGGGTCAAAATCTGAGAATTCCCTCCTTGAGGGCATCATGGGTCAACCCACAGCAGGTGGTCTGCAGCGGTTCAAGAAGGCAGCTCGCTACCACTTTCTCAAGGGGCAACTAAGGACGGGCAATAAATGCTGGGTCCAGCCAGCCATGCCCCCATCCCATAAAATAAATAAATATAAAAAAACCTAAAATCTACAGATACCATTCATATCCCACTGTATGTGATGTTGAACGTATACATTTGAAATTGGATCTACATGAAGATATTCTTGCACCAATATTTAAATCCTCTCCACTGATTAATTGCTTAAACTTTATATACAATTATTTCAAACAGAGGATTATTATAACTAATTTTATTTGGGCTATAAATTTTCTCACTGGCGTATGGTTTCATTGGGATTGGGATCGAAGCAATTCATACACAGAAATGTCCCTACAAAGATGAAAATAGAGGCATATGTGTGAATCACCAATTTAACTTGTAAACTAACCCTACGGGAATAACTACCATGAAAGACAGTTTCACAACCCTCAGACATACTGGTTTCCATGCGATGACAGGGTCAGGGATGTGGGGGTGAGTAAAGGGCATGGAAGGTGGTGTGACCCTTCTTCCAAACTTGTTCATATCTTGTTTGCTTTACACTTGGTGGAGAGCATCAGGTCTCTCCCTTTCACTATAATTTACACCCATTTCACAGACTTCTCTTCTTTTTCAATCATGAACAACCACTTTGTCTGTGCCTCTGTCAAAAGAGTAGAGCAAGCGCTTCCCAACACCTTCCAGTCCTGAAGAGGAGTAATACTGGATTTGAGACATTCGCTTTGCTCTTCTCTCTCTCTCTCTGTCTCTCTCTTTAGGTGCCGCCAGACCTGCTCAAGTTTCTGCAGCGTTCTGTGTTTCTTCCAGATTTCCAGCATGCACAGTATTTTCCTTTATCTGCACATAGCTACCTTCCAGCTTTGTAGGGTAGAGATGCAGACATACTGAAACCATTGTGTTTGAGAAGATAGAGAGTTAACTGCAGCACCCAGGGATGTCCTGGCTGACAGCTCAGTCAGTGCAGGCTTTGATGTCGTGGTGCTGGTGTTGGATTGGGGTGGACAAAGTTAAAAATCACACCACATCAGGTTACATTCCAACAGGTTTATTTGGAAGTGCAGACTTTGTCCTTCTTACTGTACACTCAATACTTTAATGTTTCTCTCATATCCTTAACTTCGCCCCATTTCCTTCAAATTTCCTTGCTGTCTCTCATTGCTCCCTTATTGTATGTAATGCCTCCTTTTACCCTTCTGCTCATTCTACACTCCACCCCTTCCTTCATATTTCTTCTCACTTACCCAGGTCCCTGCTCCAGATCTCACTCATGAATGCTCCAGACTCCACAATCTCAAAGGGACTCTCGCGGTACCAGTTTCCGTTTCTCTCTCTCTCTCTCTCTGATCAGCAGCCCAAGTGCTCCATCATTTTACTTAATGCACTTCCCACACAGACAACTTTCCACGGGCTGACCTCATCACTAACCTTCCATTTCTAGCTCACCCGCCAGAAATATACTGCAAACCCTTCATAATAAAGATTAATGTCCCATTTGTCTCCCTAATTGCTTGTTGCAATTTGTCATTCCTGTGCAAAAAAAAACACTCACTTCCTTCTGAATACCAACATTTGTTAATCTCGTAACATTGAAAAATATTTAACACTTTTGCTTATTCCTTCCAAATTGATTAAATTCATATTTCCATCCGCCAATCTCTTGATATTCACTTACCCCTGCCTGTATTGTTCTGCACCCACAAAACATTATCATCTGCAACGCTGAATCAGTCATCTCAACGAAGCCACTGATGCAAACTGTTAACATTAAGAAGATTAGACAATTTTATGTTTTAGACTTTCCTTCCTGTCATCCTTTTGGTTTTAAATCATCCAATTGCCATCATCTGAATCTCTGATTTGATTCTTTTATTTTCAATCATTTGAATCTTCAAGGTGTTCTGACCAGTACCAGGGTGCATCAATGCTTCAAATGATGCTACATAAAGAGTCCAGAATCAGAGTCTCAAGTCAGTCAATTTAGGTACTCAAGTCAGTCAATTGATCTCACAGTCCTATGGCTGAACAAAAATGAAAAAGGATTCCACCCACAGTCATTACCAGATGGTTGCCAATATGTTCGTGTCCATTGGTAGATGATAAATCGGAACAGTGGACATCAATTAGAATCGTAGACTCCCTATAGTGCAAAAGGAGGCCATTCAGACTATATCAGCCCTCCAAAGAGGATCCCACTCAGATACAGACCCCTATCATATCCCATAACCCCACATTCCCCATGGCTAATCCACCTAGCCTGCACATCCCTGGACACTACAGCATGGCCAATCCATCTGACCAGCACATCTTTGGACTGTGGGAGGAAACCCACTGGGAGAACGCGCAAACTCCACACAGACAGTCGCCCGAGGCTGGAATTGAACCCAGGTCCCTGGCGCCGTGAGGCAGCAGTGCTAACCACTGAGGCACCATGTCTTGATGCAAAGTGTGACTTTGTATATGAGCTAGAGGAATGGTGGTATCACATGGAGATAGTGAGCTGGGCACCATAGAATGGGAAGGATTTTCTGGATCCTGTAGTAGAGGAAACCTTGGCATGCAGGCTGATTAAATTGTGTAGTATGTGGGACCTCAATCTCACTTCCACCATCAAGGAATCTTGTTGAGGTTGTACAGGATGTTGGTGAAACCTCTTCTGGAGTACCGTGTCCAGTTCTGGTCACCTTGTTATAAGAAGGATATTATTAAGCTGGAGACAGTTCAGAGAGATTTACCAGGATATTGCCAGGACTGGAGGGTTTGAGTTATAAGGAGAGGCTGGATAGACTGGGACTTCTTTTCCTGGAGGGTAGGAGGTTGAGAGATATTTTTAAAATCATGTGCGGCACAGATAAGGTGAATGACAAGTGTCTTTATCCCCGGGTGGGGAATTTTAAGGTGAGAGGAGAAACATTTAAAAAAGACATGAGAGGCAACTTTTTTTTTACACAGACAGCGGTTCGTGTGTGGAATGAACTTCCACAGAAAGTGGTGGATGCGGGTTCAGTTACCACGTTTAAAAGAGATTGAGATGAGTACATGAATAAGGAATGTCTGGAGGGTTGTGGCCAAATGCCACTGGGGGGGTTTACTAGTGTAACTTGAAATTATGGTTGGCATGAACAAGTTGGTCCAAAGGGTTTGTTTCTGTGTACTATGAGTGTATGTGATGGAGAGATGAGGTCAGCAGGGTACACGTGGTACATTAAACCTCACAACAAGGTCATGCTTCTGATACAGTTACACACCAGGAATTCACTTTGGCATAAAACACTTTTTAAAAAATTATGTCTTTCCTTCAGATAAAGTCAGCGGTACACCAGCAGCTGGTGGCACCCCCTGGTTCATGTTTGTTGAAGGAGGCACGCACCAGCAGGAACGTGCAGAAGAGAGGGAAGCTGGGGAGCAGCCACTTACAAGGCGGAGCAGGCTAAATTGACATGACCTTGGACAACATCCTTTCCAATGCAGAGGAGGGCCAGCTGAGCAAATTCAGCCTTGCCCCACAGAGTGGTGAGCACAACACTGGGCACTAACATAAACATACGATAATAAAAAGGGGAAACATAACACTGTTCCATCCGAGATAAAAGGCATGTTCCCTGACTCCCCTTTTACAATCAACATGTGCCGATAATGAGACGTGCCGATATGCTTAGATCTCTGGCTCAGCTAGTCTCACTAGCGAACAATGAAGTGCACATGAATAAAATGGAATCAGTATCATGTGAAGTCGTTTAGCAGCGAAATTTCATTTGAAAAAGCATCCCTGTCACCTTTGCCCTCACAAGCCTTGTGATAAGTTATGTTAATGGGAACAAGTGTCAGGCAGGAATGTATTGGCTGTGATGCAGAAACTGTCTGTTTGACCAGATGCTTTTACTGCCTGCTGCATTGACAGTGGACAGCAGGTCTCACCATGGCAAAACTCCCCTCATCATATTTCACCTCGAGCATTTGAAAGTTCAATGGTAATTGCATAGGAAAGGGGAAAATCAGGAGAGTGGGAACAATGCACACATTAAGGTGGCACATTTGGAAATGGTAAGTCTCTGCTAAAATCCTCCCTCCCTGCTCACAGTATCTTTGGGAAGGGAGGAACATGAAAAAAATCAGAAAAGGAACAACTGAGAATTGAGTTCTCTTTGATATTAACGTCTTCAAATGGAGACATGAGAGTCTTCATCCTCCTTTCTCAGACTCCCAGAGCTAACCAGGATTATCCTGGAAATTATCTCCACTGATGATGAGCTATCAGTTCCTGACAAAAAAATGTTTTTAAAACACACTTGGAAAAGTGCAGTCAGAAATTAGTACCCAGTGATATGGCAGCTTCAATCTTAACTCGCTATCAGAGGTACCTATCGTCAGAAATATAACGGCTTTTGTTCATTTTGAAATGTGCACTTTAAAATGTCAGATATCTGATTTTGTGTCCAGTTTCTATAAATGCCTCGCCAAAGTTATGTGCTCTTTCCCTCAACCTTATCATTACAGTCACAATCAGCAGTTTTATGTTACAGCAAAGATGCCTGTGGTTTTTTCTGAATGCAGCAAGATTTGTTATTATCTGATTGTAAAATACCACACTGTACTTTTCTCCTTCTCTGTTAATTATGGGAGGATTCACAACAACGACTGCACATTAAAATATTTCATTGCACGTGAAGCTCAAGAGTTGAGTCCAGATACAAAATACAAGTCCCATTTTCCTGAGGACAGCTTATTTATTTGATTGAGGAGTTTTCTGCTGTTCAAGACAAGGGGGCTCAATAAATAAGTCTATTTGTCACAGGATCCCTACAGTGCAGAACCAGGCCATTCAACCCATCAATCCCACACCAACCCTCCAAAGAGCATCACACCCAGACCCACCTCCTCTACCTTATCCTAATAGCCCTACATTTCCCATGGCTAATCTACTTAGCCTGCAGATTCCTGGACACTATGGGACAATTTCCCATGGCCAATCCACCTGCACACCTGTGGAAACCGGAGGAAAACTCATGCTGACAAGGGAGACTATGCAAACTCCAAACAGACAATCACCAAAGGTGGAATCGAACTTGGGTCCCTAGTGCTGTGAGGCAGCAGTGCTAACCACTGAGCCACTGTGTCACTCAGTCTAAACTCTACAGATACTGAGTGAAACCAGGTTAAGATAAAACGCAAGACCTTAGTGTAAAAACAACTTAGGTCTATGTAGCATCTTTAGTATGGGAACATGCCCCTAGCTCCTTCACATGAGTACTGTGAACCAGAATTATTGATTAAACATAACATGGTCTTACCATAGCCCTGCAAAAGCTATAATTAAAGGAAGTAGGTTTTGTGGAGCATCTCGATGGCAGTGGTGCCAGAGAGAGAGCTCCAGGACTTAGGACCCTGGCAACTGAAGTTATGGCCTCCACTTTGAAATTGACAATGTTCAACTCGTGAGTTGCTTGCTCAGGGGAGGTGACAGAGACTGTAAGGCAGAAGATCATGAAGATATTTGCAAGGTTGAATTGCAAAATCAAAGCGTTGCTTCAATGGAAGTCAATGAAATCAGCAAGCAAAGTCACAGGTAGCCAGGAATCGAGAACACCAAGTTCAGATCCTTTCCCCTGGGTATAGGTGTCCAAAACAAGTGGGCAGAGGCGTAAAGTGAGAGGGAAAAGAGTTAGAAGGAACATAAGGGGCAACTTTTTCACACAGACGCTGGTGTATGTATGGAATGAACTGCTAGAGGAAATGGTGGAGGCTGGTACAATAACAACATTTAAAAGACTGCTGAATGGGTATATGAATAGGAAGGGTTTAGAGAGATATGGGCCAAATTCTGACAAATGGGACTAGATTAGTTTAGGATATCTGGGCGGCATGGAGGAGTTGGACCTGAAAATATCTAAAATACCTCAAAAAAGGAGCAGCTCTTACAGTCACAATTTATTTTTCCAATCCTCCATCTTCGATTACCCAGAAGTGAGTTCAGGTTGAGTGACCCTTCCTCAGAACTGGTCCTCACACCCTTCTGAGGAAGGGTGACTCGTCCCGAAACGTTAACTCTGATTTCTCTCCACAGATGCTGCCAGACCTGCTGAGCTTTTCCCGCAATTTCTGCATTTTGTTTCTGATTTACAGCATCTGTAGTTCTTTTGGCTTTTATTATCTCAATGACAGGAGTGTCTAATGACACCCACAACTGATGGACGAGAAAGACAAGGCCAAAGGCATCATTGCAATGGATACTAATCTCAACACCATGGTAACATATTTTGGATAATGCAGTGTGGAAATTTATATTTTAAGCACTACCAGTCTGCCATAATGAAAAATGGCATACAACATACAACCCTGTGCAATCTCGATAAATTCTCCATCACACATAACCTTTCACTAGAACGCAAACTTGACCTTATTTCCTTCCCGATGTTTGCAATGCTCTTTCTGCTTGGGTTATTTTGATTTCTCAACAGGAGTAATTTCTCCTGACCTGTTGGAGCCTATCGTTCTCCTAAGCCTGATAACTTAAATAGCTCCACAGAGGCTGGCCTCACGTCTCTGGGTCGCCCTTCATCTACACCTGCATAGTACTCCGGCTCTGTCAGAGACAGCTCTCAGAGTGAACAGAACCTCTGACGCTCCTGTTTACATCTGCCAACCGGGCCAACAGCCCCAATCAGGGAACTCAGATTCTATCAGGTCCACCTGGCTGACCTCCTCACAACCATTCCACTAACAATTCTGAAAGACATTTCTTTCATTGTCCCGCCAAGATAATTTTCACAAATCCTGCAGCAGTTTGAACTTCCTTCCATATCCCCACTCACTTCCCCAGCCCCAGTCTGTGTTTTATTTTATTTATTGGACTAGTTCCCCTAATTTCCAGGTTTTGGTCCGACCAGTCAATGCTGAAACACACTCGCCTGCACTCCCTCACTGGATACAGATCTTTTGAGTATCACACAACTTTGAGCTTTATTTCAGACTAACAACGTTTGCAGTTTATTTTCTTCGCAGCCCACATGACTCTGGCTCTGTTCCGTCCTCTGTTGCTCGTATTTTGAGGGACCACTATGATCCACAACAAAGTTTCTCCAGTGGCCTATGGGTCCTTTGCTTTTTAGACTTCAATTAACCCTCGAGACCTAATCACATTCAGCTCATCACCTTCAAAGTGCCTTTCTGAACTCATCACTATTCCATGCAGGATCATCAATCCTTCACTCCAGTTTAACTTTCCCCTTTGAAAATTTCCTTAAAGCCAAGAAACATGATCCTGCTTATGTTTCAAATTCAAACATTCCTGCAAATCACAGCTGAAACAAAGCTAACGGTATGGCTTACAGCACAGCAGTTCCAGAAACTAGCTTATCACTTATGGTAATGCATGACTGGAATTCTGTTCGATGAACAAGGATATGTTTCTCGTACAGGTCTATATTGATCCATGTTACCATGTTAGTAGCTTCTTCATATCTTCTTAAATCAGTGTGTTCTGCTGCTGGTTACAACACCTTTCCAAAAACTTATAGAGTCCTGTAGGTTGTGCCCCTTCTACAGCAGGTAGTTTGGTGGCTCCGCGGTTAGCACTGCTGCCTCACAGCACCAGGGGCGCTGGTCCAATCCCACCCCTAGCTGACTGTCTGTGCGGAGTCTGCACTTTCTCTCCTTGTGTGCATGGGCTTCCTCTGGGCGCTCTAGCTTCCTCCCACAGTCCAAAGGTGTTCAGGTTGGGTGGATTAGCCATGCTAAATTACCCCATTGTGTTTAGGGATGTGCAGGTTAGGTGGATTGGCCATGGGAAATGCAGGGTTACAGGGATAAGGTAGGGGAGTGGGATGCTGTTCGGAGGGTCGGTGTGGATTTAATGGGCTGAATGGCCTGCCTCCACACAGTAGGGATACTGATACAATACTGTTCTTTCTTCATCTGCCATTTAGCCCTCCTGTGATTTACATGTTGCCCTGCACACAACCATCAGTCCTTAATCACAGCATCACAATTCACTCCAAAACCATTTGGTGGAATAGCTACCTTTGCTTTCTTACCTTCACCTCTGGGCGAACTTGCATGGAGTATTGTCTAGTTAGAGCTTGAACAGGGAAAAAACAAAATCTGGTGTATGAAGTTCTACAATAGATTCTCCTCGCAACACAGAACACTTCAAAATGTACCACATGCCCCATGCGTGTCAGAAGGGTCTTCTATCTCTCACAGTAAAGGAGTCAATAGTTCCTTTCTCCATCCCTTAGCCTTTTCGACATTATCATCTCTTATTTCTCTGACAATGATTTTCTTGTCAAATACTCCCTTTCCCCTCAACAGCGCATTGATCTAATTGTCCAATCTGTCCAACAGCCAACTACTGCTAGAAATATCTGAGCAGGCACTTTCGTCAACTCGAATGGTTTTAGAAATTATAGGGGAATGACTTCAAAAGCAATTCAAAAGGCAGTTATAACCGGAAACCTCTCCTTTCCTGATGTAGAGCTTATGCCCGAAAAGTCGATTCTCCTGCTCCTCGGATGCTGCCTGACCCGCTGTTCTTTTCCAGCACCACACTCTCGACTCTGATCTCCAGCATCTGCAGTCCTCAGTTTCTCCCACCTCTCATCTACTTACAACCAGCTGTTAATACCCACCTGCTCCATTCACCTTTCCTTGCATTCACTCTAGCCCACCAAATAGATCAATGGCACCCTCCACCGAACTTTCGACTTATCACTGTCTTCAACTCCACCTAGGACTTCAAACCTTGTCAATGATGCAAGGGCCGTAACGCTCGTTTTTAAAAAAAACTGGGGACTAGAATGGGAAAGAATTGTTTTGAAAAGAAAAACGGCATTTCAAAAGATGACTGCAGTCTTGAAAGCCTCTAACTTGCCTCTAACTGCGGCAAAGAATCTTTAAACAAGCAGTAATAGGGGTCTGAGTTGGACCTACTGTTGCAGCTTCTGTCGGCAACAGGAAGTTGATTGGTTTATGGACCAGTGACAGTTACCAATAACAGACACTGTTTTGCCTGTCAACAACTGTGTGATTGGTTGTCAGATAACTGAACAGCTCAGGGATGGGAATAGGTTACAGCAAGTGTGTATGAGAGAGAGAGAGACAGACAGACATGTGTGCAGTTCTTCCTGAGGTTGTATCAGAATTATAGAATCCTTACAGTGTAGAAGCAAGCCATTTGGCCCATCCAGTCCACACTAACCCTCCGAAGAGCAGCCCATTCAGACCCATCCCACCACCCCCATTTCCTTCCTGCGCATTTCCCATGGCCAACCCACCCAACCACCATATCTTGGACTGTGGGAGGAAACAGGAAGCTCTGTTCTCTGCAGTCAATATTCACTGCAAATTTAAAGGAAACCAGTTTGCCTTTCCTGCAATAGTTGCTCAAAGCTGTGACTTTTAACTGATAATTCAGAGACTTTTCAGAAGTGCATCGGTCACTTATATCTATTAGCAACCAATGGAAGCATCCAGAGAAAGATGACTGAAGCAACGTGCCAGACAATAGAAGAGTCATGGGTATCATCTCAACAAAAAATCTTAGGAACAAATATGACTGAACTGTCTTGCCAATAGTCCCTATCCCCATAACCTATTTAACTCTGTATGTGTGTGTGTGTATTTGCATGTGCACATGTGTAAGGGGAGGTTAATGAGAGGTTTAAAGCTTTAATTAACAGTGTTATATGTTGATGCTCTATAACTGTTTATCTTAGTTAGAATCTAATTAGTTAAAATAGATAGTGATTTTCATTCATTATTAAAACTGTTACCTTGGGTCTGAAAGTGTATACTTTATGTACTTCATAAAACTGGTGAATTCTGTGACGACACTGGGCTTGATTTCAAGTGCACTACCCGAGAGAGGCATAGCCTTAAGCTTCACCTTCTCCTTCAGAACAAAATGCTGGTGTCACCTATTTTATGACTGTCATGGGTTCTGGAGGCTTCGCCTTTCATCTTCTGGTCTCAGTGAGTGCTTTTTACTTATTCATGGGAGTTGAGCATTGCTGGCTGGGCCAGCATTGATTGTCCATCCCTAATTACCTGGAGGGCAGTTAAGACTTAACCACAGTTCTGAGGATCTGGAGTCAAATGTAGGCCAGACCAGTAAGGGTGACTGATTTGGCAGAGCCATAGAGATGTACAGCACAGAAAGAGACCCTTCAGTCCAACTTGTCCACGCTGACCAGGTAACCTAAGATAATCTGGCCCATTTGGCAGCACTTGGCCCATATCCCTCTAAACCTTTCCTATTCATATACCCGTCCAGATGCCTTTTAAATGCTGCAATTGTACCAGCCTCCATCACTTCCTCTGGCAGCTCATTCCACACACATACCACCCTCAGAGAAAAAGTTGCCCTGTTAGTCCCTTTTAAATGTCTCCGCTCTCACCCTCTAGTTTTGGACTTCCCTACCCTGGGGAAAAGACCAAGGCTATTTACCCTAGCCATGCTCCTCATGATTTTATAAACCTTGATAAGGTCACCCCTCAGCCTCCGACACTCCAGGGAAAACAGCCCCAGCCTATTCAGCCTCTTCTTATAGCTCAAACTGTCCATTTCCTTCTCTACAAAGATACTAATGAATCAGATGGGGTTTTTTTTGTATAAAAAATGACCGTGGATACATGGTTACCCAAGGGCTGGCTTCTTTTTAAACAAAAATCCAGAGTTTTATTGAATTCAAATTGGTCTATCTGCACGTTCGGATTCAAACCCATGTAGTCATCACATGGGTGCAGGCTCGAAGGGCTGAATGGCCTAATCCTGCACCTATTGTCTATTGTCTATTATCTTGGAGGTCCAGATTTCTAATCCAATGACATTACCACTACATCACTGTCTCTTCCAACAGGTCATAGAATCATAGAATCCCTACAGAGTGGAAATAGGCCCTGCAGCCCGTTCCCAAAGCATATCCCACCCCAACCCTTACCCCGACATTTCCCCTGACTGATGCACCTAACCTACTCATCCCTGAACAGCATGGGCAATTTAGCATGGCCAATTCCTCCTACACTTAATAAACATGAAGGGCTTCACTTTGTCACATAGCTGCAAGCAGCTATCTCCTGAATTAAGTCACTCAGGCCCAGAGCTTATATACTCCCAAATTCTTGTTTTCACTCTCAGTCAATCCGAAAATCTGGTTTCCCTCTTAAAAGGAATCACCCAGTATCACTTTTCTACAAGTGATTCTGCACCATTTTCCACAAAGCATGTATATCACTGCTCACTGAATCCCTCATTTCCCTTTTTGGTATCTGCTATTTTTCTAAAAAACCGCAGCCCCGTCAACTCCACGCTATCCAGCGATGGAAATGGTTCTGTTTTCACCTGTCTGTCGTTTTTTTAGCATCTGAACAATTCTGTCAAGTTCACTCCTCCCTTCACAGACACAGGTTGACAACTGAAGCAGCTGGGCAGGACAGTCAGTTTGAAAAGGTGGCACTGGATTCATTTTCAGGAAGCGGGATAGCCCTGCTCTCGGTAGCAGTCAAATTGCAGCAAGTCGGCTGACCTATACTGATTCAGTCAGATTCCGAGTGAAAAGGAACAATGATTTAACAGACTGCTTATTAGATTCCAGGGGATCTTTTCCACCCACAGTCAAATAAGCTGCCGATTGCAAGGTGTTCTTCAGCACAGCTGACCAATTCTACACCCATCACCACCTCTGACACCCCCCCCCCCCACCAAACAAATAGGGGAAGCATTTTCTTAATGAAAGTATACAGCTCTGATACTTGCCCTGATCCAGGCACTGACACTTGCCCATGCCCTGTTGCTGTTAACTGCATCATTTTGCTATCACTGCAAATACAATTTGCGTTCCCCACAAAGGAATGAGCAAACGCTGTAAAAACGACACAGTGGCAAGGTCACAATGTGATGTCTTAGCTTCCCTCTCATACTGTCAGTCTACCCTTGGGACATGACTGCTTTCCTGTACACTGCTCTTCCCTTTCCACAATTCTCTCCAAAGTACTTTTTTTAAGCTTCACGGATTGCCAAAGATACAGCAGTCAATTCTGAGATACAGATGCGAGGAGCAGGATATGACTGATCAGTCAGCCTATCATAAGATTTGGCTGTAATGATAGCAGCTGGAGGGAGGATCTGGCATGCTTGGATGGTTTGAAACAATGAGTTATTGAGGCGAGTCCTTTTTTACCTCGTTGATTTTAACCCCACTGCGGTCATTATTTTTACCTCGTTGATTTTAACCCTACTGAGAATCCTCTTGCAAGGATGCCTGCCTTGAAGAAGTTTTCCTCCTCTCTCTACAAGAATCTCACGGAGTCCCTCTCCCACTGCAACTCCCAGGTCATTTCCTCTGCCCTGAAGCTCTTCAGCCATGTCGTGAAACAAACTCGCTATCACAGTCACATTTGCTTCCTCAGTGCCTGCCTCCGTAACCAACTCATCCCACACGGACTCCGGACCACCTTTAAACCAGCAGAGTTCAGACCCGAACAGGACAAACAGTACAGACTGAGAATTTCAAGTTGCCAACATCAAAATTTTTGTCAGAATACCACTGGTAAACAAGAACAAGGGATGATGGAGGAGAGACTTGTGATCAAACCATAAGATATAGGAGCAGATATGTGACCCATTCAGCCTGCTCCACCATTAGATCATGGCTGATATGTTTCTCAAACCCATTCTCCTGCCTTCTCCCCTAACACTGAAGAATGTCATAATTTCTTCAGGGTAACCAATAACTTGTTGAGGCAACTCCATGTTACTTAGCAACAGTGACAATCTATAATGTTGAAGAGCATCTCAAGGCATGTCCCAGAGGAGAAGAGAATCAAAATCTCTGCAGAAGAAAGGCAAGAGACGAACCTCAGAGAGACTGTGCTCAGTAGCTGTACTATCACCTTTGTTAGAAGATCATAGGTCAAGGTCTACGTCAGAGATGTGGTTGAGAAATATGAGGTTATCAATGACATATTTGTGAGGTGTTAATGTGGAGATAGGGGATAATAATCCTGAGATATGAGTTAACTCCCACCACAGCACCTGGGGAACTTAAACTCAGTCACTTAAATAAATCTAGAAGAAAAAGCTTGCATCGGTAATAGTGACCATATAACTATTGGATTTTCACAAATTCAACTAGTTTAGTGGTGCCCTTCAGAAAAGGATATCAGCCCTCCTTATCCAGACTGAACAATATGTAACTTCACAGCATATTCACTGCCTGCTGGAAACAGCCTAATAAGTCATTCAATTCTCTCAAGATCAATGAAACATGGAGTTTTTACAGCATAGAGAAAGGTCCTTTGGCCCACTGCATCAATTTGATCCCATTTTCCAGCCCATAGCTGTAACATTTCAAATGGCCATCTAAATTAAGGTGGCAATGAATTCTGGCTTTGACAATAACAGTTAATTAAAAATGTAAATGAAGGAAAAAAAATCTTTCATATGGATTTTGCCTCCAGCCTGAAGTTGGCCCAAAAACAGCGCCCAAAATGGGAGAGATAACAGAGTGGCTGGAGTTGAGAAGTGTCACAGCTGCCAAGACACTAGTTTTCCCACATCTAGTCCAAACTCCATTGTCTTTCTCCAGCTCCACAATTGATGGACACTAGAGGAAAGGAAGACAGCATAATCAGCAGCCTGAGGGAATTTGTGTATAATCCTGATAAGCTTCTGCGAAATGCAGATTCTGAGAGAAAGAACAAACCCATTTATTTGAAGACTACTGCAGAGTGATTTTCCCCAGCAAACTCCATTTGAAAATCATTCTGTTCATAAACGCAGGTCAAAGAAAAAATAATGAACAGAAAGCTACCACGGCTGAACTTGCAAGAGGAACCGCTCCGTGCAATACGCAGCGTTGGAAAATGTCTGAGCGCACGAGGACACTGATCCTTACATACCCTCTCCCTCTTCGAAAGATCCAAATGTTTAACTCTCCGTTTGCCTTTTGTTCATCAGGTGTCAGTCTATATCAGAAGCAGTGGTTTAGTCATTGAGGTTAGAACAGCTAAACCTGATCTTACTGAGCAACGGCACTTCAGAGCACAAGACAATACTGGCAGTGGGACACTGGTCATGTTGCGTCCTTCAAATTCTGAGCATCTATGTTCACTGCAATGTTTCAACTGCTCTTCCTGTTGATGTCAATTAGATGGCAAGGACTGAAGGTTAAGTTGCTGTGTTCGATATGGCTTTATGTCACAGAAGGGCCGCGACCTTAGCCACCTATAAGTCGCTGGTTAGCTTTGATGCTTTACGTAAATAGTCGCTTGCTTTAACCTTTCAGAATGGAAGGCAGTAATCAGATGGAATCATAGATTAAGGAAATGACATGGTCCTGATTCAGTGAGGTGCTTGACATAACAGAAGAGGCGACGGCCTCTTGGGGTTATCATTGGACTGTTGATCCAGAGTCCAGATTAAAGTCTGAGGACGCAGGTTCAAATCCCTCCACAGTAGATGGTGGATTTGAATTCAATTTTAAAAATCTGGAATTAAGAGTCCAATGATGACCATGAATCCATTGCTGATTGTCAGAAAAACCTATCTGGTTCTCGAAGCCCTTCAGGGAAGGAAACTGCCAAACTTACCTAGTGTGGCCTACACGTGAGTCCAGACCCACAGCAATGTTTTTGAGTCTCAACTGAGCTCGGGGCAATTAGAGATGGACAATAAATGCTGGCCTAGCCAGTGATGCCCTCGTCCCGTGAGTGAATTTTAAAAATTCACTTGAATTGCGAAGATGCTAAATGCTCACATTGCATTCATACAAGACTCATAACTTTTATACAAGAGTCATCAGCTCAACTCCGATATCTCACTCCAAGGATGTCAGGGAGTAAAGGTGAGTGCATCACCACGGAGAATGTGCAAGTAAAGGTGGAAGGTCTGAAGATGGATGAACCACCCAGACCACATGCACGACACTCCCAGAGTTCTGAAGGAGAGAGCAGAGGAGATTATGGAGGTATTGGTGGTGACCTTTCAGGGATCAATGGAGTGAGGGAGGGTCCTGGAGGACTGGAAGATGTCCGCTGTTTAGGAAGAGAGGAAGGCAGAAGACATTAAACTGTGGGTATTTCTCCTACGATGCGCATTTCGTGAAAGTGATTTGGCTGTGATGTGACTTATGAATTGCGGAGTGTTTTTTTAACGAAGTTTGACGACGTTTGCTGTTATGCAATTCCATCCTCAGACACTAGGTGCCGAGGTGCACAGAGAGCTGGACTCCATGTTGGCATCACATGGTCAGTCGGAATCACGCACTTTCTGGTGAAGAGCTTGTGAAAGGTAGTCAGTGATTTTAGTGTTAATATTATTTCATTAAAATATATGATTTAAAGATTTACTTAGACTGTGCTATCGTTTGTGTTAGGCTAAGTACTACTTTTGTTTCAATTTTTCTGGTAGCTCACCCTAACACTATTTTTCCCCTAGGCCCCATTATTCATATTGTGGGATTTTCTACAACAAAGCACTGCATGGGAGCAACTACTGCATTATACAACTACCTGTATAAGCTGTTTAGCCTGACCTTGGTTGTTGGTAAGATTATTAAGGATTAGAATGCAGAGCACTTGGAAGTGCAATGGTAAAATAGGGCTGAGTCAGCACGCCTTCGTCATGCCTGACAACTCTGTTAGAATTCTTCGAGGAGGTCACAAGCAAGTTAGACAAAGAAGAGCCAGTGGACATGATCTGTTTGGATTTCCAGAAAGCATCTGACAAAGTGCCACACAAGAGGCTGCTAAATGAGTCCATGGTGTTAATAGGCAAGATATGGACAGCATGGTGGCTCACTGGTTAGCACTGCTGCCTCACAGCGCCAGGGACCCAGGCTCGATTTCAGCCTCGAGCGACTGACTGTGTGGAGTTTGCACATTCTCCCCGTGTCTGCGTGGGTTTCCTCCAGGTGTTCCGGTTTCCTCCCACAGTCCAAAGGTGAGCATGGCCAATCTACCTAACCTGCACATCTTTGGATTGTGGGAGGGAGTGGGTCTGGGTGTGTTACTCTCTGGAGGTTCAGTGTGGACTTGTTGGGCCGAATGGCCTGTTTCCAGAGTGTAGGGAATCTAATCTGGGTACTGGCATTGATAGAGGATTGGCTGACTGGCAGAAGGCACAGAATGGGGAATAAAAGGATTTTTATCAGGATGGAAGCTGATGACTAGTAGAGTTGTGCAGGGGGCAATGTTGAGACAACTATTCACATCATACATTGACGATCTGGATGTAGGAACCGAGGACATTGTTGCCACATTTCCAAATGACACAAAGATAGTTAGAGGGACAGGTAGTATTGTGGAAGTGGGGAGGCTGCAGAAAGACTTGGACAGGCTAGGGGAGTGGGTAAAGAAATGGCAGATGGAATATAATGTGGGGCAGTTTATGCTCTTCAGTAGAATGAATAGAGGAAAGACTATTTTCTAAGTGGGGGAAAGGCTTTGGATATCTGAAGCAGAAAGGGTCTTGGGAGTCAACTTCTCAGAATTCTCTTCAGGTTAACAGGAAGGTAAATGCAATGTTAGCATTCATTTCAAGAGGATGAGAGTACAAGGGCAGAGATTTTGCTCAAAAACTGCATGAGTGCTGAGGCTGTATAAGGTAGTCATGATTTGGAGATGCCGGTGTTGGACTGGAGTGGATAAAGTTACAAATCATACAACACCAAGTTATAGTCCAACAGGTTTATTTGGAAGCACTAGCTTTCGTTGCGCTGCTCCTTCATCAGGTGGTTGTGGAGAATAAGATCGTAAGACACAGAATTTATAGCAAAAGTTTACAGTATGATGTAACTGAAATTATGTATTGAAAAATGCTTTAATTGTTTAAGTCTCTCATGTTTTAGAATGAACATGTTGGTTTTAGTTCTTTCACATGTAAATTGTAGAACTGTTTAAATGTTACATTCTCAAGTGAACTTTAACAACTGGTGTCATGTCATTGAAGGTGTGAGGTGCACTGGGTGAGGCTGTCTGTGCCACAATGTTCAGACTGATTCTAATCTAAAAAATGGATTTAAGAATCTTACATGGATTCATGCAGTTTTTGAGCAAAACAAAATGTTATTCTGAAAGTACTAATTCACCCCACTAACGTGTGTGTGTGTGTGTGTGCACGCGTGGTGTGTGTGTGTAGTGCAATGGGGTCACCTGTAGTGTGACATGAACCTAAGGTCTCGGTTAAGGCCATCTCCATGGGTACCAAACTTGGCTATCGGCCTCTGCCCAGCCACTTTGCGTTGCTGCCTGTCCCGAAATCCGTCTTGGAGGACGGTCCCCTGAAGATCCGAGGTCGAATGTCCTGGACCGCTGAAGTGTTCCCCGACTGGAAGGGAACACTCCTGTCTGTTGACTGTTGTCCGTTCATCCGTTGCTGTTGTCTCTGCTTGGTCTCGCTAATGTACCGTGCCTCAGGGCATCCTTGCCTGCAGCGTATGAGATAGACAACATTGGCTGAGTCACACGAGTACCTGCCACGTACAAGATGGGAGGCGTCCCCATGCGTAATGGTGGTATACTGCGTTGACACATTCTGACACGTCTTGCAGCATCTCGCGTGAAAAGATTGTATGGTGTTGTCCCGAAAGCCAGGCAGTTTGGTGTGAACAATGATCTGTTTGCGGTTTGGTGGTTGTTTAAAGGTGAGAAGTGGAGGGGTGGGGAAGGTCTTGGCTGTATAACGCTGTGGTCAGACTGCATTTGGAATATTGAGAGCAGCTTTGGGCCCCATGTCTAAGGAATGATGTGCTAGCATTGGAGGGGGTCCACAGGAAGTTTACAAGAATGGACAGCACAGTGGCACAGTGGTCAGCACTGTTGCCTCACAGCATCAGAGACCCGGGTTCAATTCCTGGCTCAGGCAATTGTCTGTGTGGGGTTTGCACATTCTCCCCGTGTCTGCATGGGTTTCCTCCGGGTGCTCCGGCTTCCTCCCACAGTCCAAAGATGTGCAGGTCAGGTGAATTGGCCATGTTAAGTTGCACGTATGTTGGGTGAAGGGGTAAATGTAGGGGAATGGGTCTGGGAGGGTTGCTCTTTAGAGGGTCAGTGTGGACTTGTTGGGCCGAAGGGCCTGTTTCCATACTGTAAGTAATCTAATCTAATCTAATTAAGAATGATCCTGGGGATTTGTCATATGAGGTGTTGTTGAGGATTCTGGGTCTGTACTCAATGGAGTTTAGAAGGAAGAGGAGGTATCTGATTGAAACTTACAGAATACTGAGAGGCCTGGATAAGACGGACCTCGAAAAGATGTTTCCATCAGTAGGAGAGACTCGGACCTGAAAGCAAGCCTTGGAGTGAAGGGACAATCCTTCAAAACAGAGACGTGTCTGCGGCAGGGGGTGAGGGAGAAACATACTTGACCTCATCCTTCGGAGAAAATGACATGCTGGAGAGTCAGAGTCGAAAAGTGTGGTGCTGGAAAAGCACAGCAGGTCTGGCAGCATCTGAGGAGCAGGGGAGCCGATGTTTCAGGCATAAGCCCTTCATCCTGACTCTCCTGCGCCTTGGATGCTGCCTGGCCGGCCGTGCTTTTCCAGCACCACACTTTTCAACTGTTACCTCATCCTTGTCAATCTGCTGACTGCAGATTCATCTGTTGATGACAGTATCCGTAAGAGCGACCACCACACAGTCCTTGTGGAGACAAAGTCCCGCCGTCACATGGAGAATAACTTGCAGTGTGTTATGCAGCACTGTCACCATGTTAAATGGGACAGACTTTGAACAGATCGAGCAACTCAAGACTGGGCACCCATGAGGCACTATGGGCCATTAACAGCAACAGAATTGTACTCCAATACAATCTGTAACCTCATGGCCCACCATAGCCCCACACTCAACCACTAGCGTCAAGCCAGGGGATCAACTCTGGTTCAATGGGGATGCAGGAGCAGCACCAGGGTATTACTGAAAATGAGGGGTAAACCTGGTGAAGCTACCAAACATGACCACCTGCATCCCAAACAGCATAAGCAGCAAGTTATAGACAGGGCTCAGGGATCCCACAACCAACAGATCAGATCTAAGCTCTGCAGTCCTGCCACATTCAGTTGCAAATAGCTTCAGACAATTAAACAGCTCACTGGAGGAGGAAGCATTTGAACATCCATGCTACATAACTGCCAGGCTATGATCATAACAATCAGAGAAAATCTAACCATGGCTTCTTGACATTCAATGGTGTTGCCATAACTGAATCCTCCACTGTCAACATCCTGAGGGCTACCATTGACCAGACACTGAACTGGACTCGCCACATAAACACAGTGGCTGCAAAAGCAGGTCAGAGGTTAGGAATACTCCAGTGAGTATCTCACCTCCTGACTCCCCAAAGCCTGTCCACCATTTACAAGGCATAAGTCAGGAGTGTGATGGAATACTCCCACTTGCCTGGATGGGTGCAGCTCCAACAACACTCAAGAAGCTTGACACCATCCAGGACAAAGCTGCCCATTTGATTGGCACCACATCCACAGGCATCCACTCCCTCCAGCACTGACACTCAGTCGTTGCAGTGTGTACCAAGACGCATTTCAGAAATTCACCAAAGATCCTTAGACAAACTTTCCAAACGCGACTTGAAAATGTATCCCTGTCGCTGGGTCAAAGTCCTGGAATTCCATCCCGAATGGCCTGGTGAGTCAATCTGCAATCCAGACTGCTGCACAGTTCAAGAAGACAGCTCACCACCATCTTCTCATGGGCAAGTAGGGACAGGCAACATGTGCTGGTCAGCCAGCAACACCAACATCCCACCAGTGAATTTAAAAAAGGGGGGAATTTCTTCTACCAGAGGATGGTGAATCTGTGAATATTATTGCTGTGAAAGGCTGTGGAGGCCAAGTCATTGAGTGCATTTAAGACAGAGATAGATAGGTTCTTGATCGGTAAGGGAATCAATGTTAGGGGGAGAAGGGAAAAGAGTGGGGTTAAGAGGTATGTTGGTCATGGTTGAATGGTGGAGCAGACTCGATGGGCCAAATGGCCTGGTTCTGCACCTATGTCTTGTGGTCCCATGGACACAAACCCCATTGCAAGTCAGCAAGAAAGGAGCTAGAAGCAGGAACTTGGGGATATGTTGAGGAGCAAGGATAGAAGTTTAGCCAGACACTTCCATCTTTGTTCCTGCATTGTTTAATGGAGCAGAAAGTCCAATTGTTCTTTGCCAAGTTTAAGAATGGTGGACTGAGCCATTCAATTTGTGAGAATCAAGCGGAATTGCTGAATAGCAAATTAAAGGTTCACTTCAAGAAGGACGACTTGGTTAAACTGCTATACATTGTGTTGGCTGACTAACAAACTCTGCTGGAACAGTTTCATTGAAATACTGATGTTCTGCACTGTGACCATCTCACAAGTGGTATTACATCAAAGGAGTTCACAATGATGGAGATTTCAAATTAGACTGCTAGTTTTCTCATTCTGCTACAGACGCTTTGAATCCAAGGGCATGCACTCTCAAAGTAATTACGAATCTCAATACTATTTACCAAAGAATAGAAGATTTATCCATCAGATCTGAAGAAACTGTTCCGTTTCAAGAAATTTTAATCTTAAAAGCATTGACCGACTCTGTTGTTTGAAATTCTCCGATGCCATATTGAATTGTTCAATAATTTTGCTTTGCATCAATGAATCATAAATTGTAAATACATTTCAACAGTAGTTACACATATCTCCGGTGATCTGGAACGATTATAATCTTGACTTTTGCATTATGTAGTGCATCCTGCATGATCTTCAGTGAGCAACTTCACTATGCTAAGAGATAGTGTTCAGTTTTGTTTCTGCTATGAAAATGAAGGAGTGGGGTTTCATTGTATAAGAGTTTCAGTGTGATTACAGAAATATAAATTCACAATATAAACCACTGTGGCTGAAAGAGCAGGTCCATACATGGGGATTCCTGAATCTCACTTCCTAACTCCCCAAGCCTTTCCACTGACTATAAGGCACCTTCCCACATCATAGAATAAGAGCAGCTACAACATTAAAAGACTCAGCACCATCCAAGACAAAGTACTCGCTAACATAGGTAACTCCTTAAACATTCACTCAACCGAGGAACTCTTCCAAGTCTGAGGGAGAGCTGAGACCCTGCTGAGGGAAGTCTCTGCCCAAATATTGACTGAAATATGAGTCCTGAAGGAGATTGTAGCTTGCTTGTCATAAAAAAAACACACAGATTCAGACCTCTGAGCAAGAGGTACACGAATATGAATCCAATGGAGAAATCATATTTTAACCGAACATGGCTTTCTTCATTAACTCATGGCGCTTCTGCTGAAATGTGAAATTCAGTCTAGTAACCTCTCGGAGGTTTTGCTTGGTGACCTCATCACTGAGTTGTCACATTCGGAGAGTGTGCTCTGTTTCCATAGAACAAGAGGGTATTCAATGGTGAGATCACCAAGACAAAGTACTCGCTAACATAGGTAACTCCTTAAACATTCACTCAACCGAGGAACTCTTCCAAGTCTGAGGGAGAGCTGAGACCCTGCTGAGGGAAGTCTATGCCCAAATGTTGACTGAAATATGAGTCCTGAAGGAGATTGTAGTTTGCTTGTCATAAAAAAACACACAGATTCAGACCTCTGAGCAAGAGGTACGCGAATATGAATCCAATGGAGAACACATATTTTAACCGAACATGGCTTTCTTCATTAACTCATGGCACTTCTGCTGAAATGTGAAATTCAGTCTAGTAACCTCTCGGAGGTTTTGCTTGGTGACCCCATCACTGAGTTGTCACATTCGGAGAGTGTGCTCTGTTTCCATAGAGCAAGAGGGTATTCAATGGTGAGATCAGTGGCTTAGAGTTGGGGGGAATAGCTCTAATTCTACAAAGGGGCTATTTGGATGTCCTTTAACTAATTATCCTTTCGTAACCAACAATTTCCTTGTGAAGAATCCCATGAGCCAATTGACAGGCTTTGACTGACCAGAGTGAAAGTGATCTTTACTAAACAGGTTCAGCACAAGTCAACGCTCCTGCATACTTGAGGCCTCAGTACAAACTCCTTACCATCTTATGGACAGGCACAAACAATATCACACATTACCAATGTCCCCTCTACAGATTATATCACCACTTAATCATGTTCAACTCAACAAATGAGAATACTGTTCCTGCTTTGGAGATCTGCATTCACTAAATAAATAAAATAAAGAGTCCTGTGGAGATTAATCATAACTTTGCGGCTGATAATGAAGAACTGGTAATGACTTATGTTAATATTCAATTTGGATTTGCTGTCATCTTAGCTAAATTCAAAAGCAAACACGTGGACTTGCATCAATGAGGTGCAGAGAATAGACCACATTAGCAAAAAGGGAGCTAACATTAACGCTCTGAATCAATGATTGGGCCTTTACGACAATGAGATGTATTTCCACACGCTGGGTTTAAAATGATCACTGCAGCACATACTCAAATGACAGTGGCTGTAAACCACTTGCATAACGATGTTCGCTTTATTAAATGTCTGTGAACTTAATGCTGTTGCATTACCAACATAGTTTGCCATTCTCCCAAGATACCTATAACTATGGAATGCAAATTGTTCCTTTTCAATCACAGTCGCACTGTTTTACACAGCAAAATGTGCATTTCATTGCTGGGTCCCAATCTGGAGTTAATTGTCACCTTTTAGCATACAGCCTGGTCCTCTGCACCAAATTAGAAAGAAATTCAGACATCTTAGATACCTTTAGCTTCAGAACAAATATAACCGAGGAGTTCATTTCAGAGAAAACCAAAATTATTAAAATGGAAAATGAGCCACTTTAATTTGCAATGAACCCTGTATGAAGACATCAGCGTGGCATAATTAGTCAGTAGTTGTCTTAAGTGGTTGTGTCACAGTCTCAGGAGCTCTGGTTTGATGGAATTTAATGAATACCAATGGGAATAAAATGCGTTCCCTCACAGGCACTCAGTCTGGTATTGAAGAAGATTATCCGATATTGACTCTTAAACATCATTAGTCAGACTCCAGTGATTTGACAGTTGGAGGACAACATGGTCAGTTCTCAAGGACTAGAATTCACTCACTCTTCTCATCCCTTCCCCTCAAACACCACGCTCCCACCCCCTCCGCCCCCACCCCACCCCCCAACCCCCCTCTCCTTCGCTGCTAATCATCTAAACTTTAAAGACTGGACTTATACAGTCAAGCCTTGACCTTAGTTGATTGATGAGTAAATGCCACAGATATGGGGTTAACTGTTTAGTTCATTGAAAGTCGGAAAGGGAAGTGACACAGAACACAGATAATTTTCTCCTAAGAAGAAACTGGATCCAAATGAACGAAAAGGATTTTGAATTTTAAAATGTGCAGTTTTTTTTATTATTTGCACATGCAATGTGGGCATCTCTGGCTAGGCCAGCATGCATTGCCCAAACCTAATTGCCCAGGGAGCCATTGAGAGTCAACCACGTTGCAGTAGAGTCTGGAGTCACATGTAGACCAAACCAGGTGTGGATAGCAGATTTCATTCCTAGATGGGTTCTTACACCAATTGAACAATGGTTTCATGGTCACAATTTCTAACGATACCTTTTAATTCCATAATTTATTAATTCAATTTAAATGTCGCCATGGTGTAATATGAACTCACATCCCCAGATCATTAGGCTAGATCTCTGGATTCTAGTCCAATGACATGACCATGACACCACCATCTCCCCATCTGGAGTTAATAGGCATTTTTTTTAACCTTGTAGCCTCCTACTCTTTTCCAAATTAAAATTAAGTTCACGCTTGCTAGATATCTTTGGCTTTGTAACAAATACCAACTGAGAAACTACAAACCCAAAGGTATTTGTGCATCCTCATAGAGTCACAGATTCTCTACAGTGTGGAAACAGGCCCTTCGGCCCAACAAGTCCACACCGACCCTCCGAAGAGTACCCCACCCAGACCCATTCCCCTACTCCATTACTCTACATTTACCCCTGCCTAATGCACCTAACCTACACGTTGCTGAACACTATTGGCAATTTAGCATGGCCAGTTCACTTAACCCACACGTCTTTGGATTATGGGAAGAGCACCCAGAGAATACCCATGCAGACACGGGGACAACGTGCAAACTCCACGCAGACAGTTGCCCGAGGCTGGAATCAAACCCAGGTCCCTGGCGCTGTGAGGCAGCAGTGCTAACCACTGAGCCACCGTGCCACCCTTACCTTTGAATTTCCAGGCAGAAGATTTGGAGCTATCCCGTGGTTCCAGCTATTAGACGTGTCCAAACTGTGGCTCTTTCATCATGGAAATCAAAAAGCATTTCCCTGTTCCAAGTGCTCGTGAAGGGGATTCTAACTGAAGCCTCTTTGACACCATTCTGGATAAGGTGTACTCTGCAGCTGACCCCTCTCACTTTTGAGGAAAAAAAGATGGTACTGGCCTTAGAGACACTCGAACGGTTCTGAAGAACCAGTCTAACTCTCCCTGAAAGAAAGGGACCCAGTCGAGAATATTGCGGTCCTCCCGGTAGAATTTTGACAACGTTTAGCCAGATTCTGCCTATTATAAAGACCCAGGTATCTCTCCTGAACAAACACAGCTCTTCACTAAAGACGAACACTGGATGGATCCTTGAGTTTAGATATAGAGGACTGTATGGGCCAATAATTCTTTTACATTTTATGTAAGTTTACAAAAGAACTGAAAATGAAACATTGACAGTTCTAGGGAAAGAAAGCATAATCTTATTTCTAATAGAGAACACAAGTTTACTTCCATTTTTATTTGTTCATGGAATGTGGGCATTTCCATTTTAGAACATTTGTTTGCCAGTCCTCATTACCCTTGAGAAGGTAGTGGTGAGCTGCAGTCCGAGGCTGTTAGGAAGGAAGTTCCAGGATTTTGAGCCAGTGTTGGTGAAGGGTTGGCAATATATTGCCAAGTGAGGAAAAAGGAGAGTTGCTTGGAGGTGAATTTGCAGGTGGTGGTGTCCCCATGTATCTGCTGCCCTTGTCCCTCTATGTGGTGGCGGTTATGAGTTTTGAAGGTGTGGTTTGTCGCAGCAAGTTGCTTAAAATATTCAGCGACATTCAACTAACATTTGTCTTCAAACCCCAAGTAGAAAGCTACAGCATTTAGTGAGATTTTGTGATCCCAATTGAGAGGAGAACTATCGTTGCTACACTGAAGCAGCAGTACGTTTACCATGAGACACACTGGAATGAATCCAAGTCTAAAAAAATTCCCTGTGTGATTCCGAAATTCATAGCATTAAAACAACTGAACCAGCAGGAAACTTACCATCGCACCTTCTAGTCAACACTGTTCAGAAAGCTGGAAGATGCAGATGGTAGTAACTTATATTTAAGAGGATGACCACTTAATATTAGTGTGCTGTATCACCGATTCAGTTTCGCAGGCTGGTACAAGAGAACTGGGAGGACGTACAGTCATGCATTGTAATATTTCATTATCAGCATCTTTCTGAAGTAGAGTCAAAAGCTGTTTTGCAGAAAACTGAACTGCATTAAAGAATGTAGAGGATGGCACAGGATCTATAACCATGGAATGTTTGTGCTTTTGTCCTTTGCCCTGCTTTTAATTTTTTTTTGATCCCTTACAATAGCTAGACTCTTCCACACTTGCGATAGGTTGTTCAGAAGACAGGACGTAATCTCCCATTTAAAGGATGTTTTGGAGTCTTAAAGATTTTTTGGACTGATTACACCACACTGGCTGGTCAGGCGAACTGAGCCTGAGGTAGACGAGAGTTTAAATGTCTTGGCAGGGGGACAGGAAACCAGGTCATCACATCAGAGAGGAGAATCGATTACGTGTGCGGAAATCTGGGAGAAATAAACAGTAATAGAAATCTAGTGTGGAAAGAGCAGGAGTAACACAGAAAAGCTGACAAACATGGTGGAACACATGCATGTTCATGCAAGGAACATAAACTAAAGAGGCCAGTGTTGACCATTCAGCCCTTTAAACCTGTTCTGCCGTTCAAGCAGATTATGGCTAACCTTTTACCTCAGTTGCAATTTCCCATGGTATCCCTAGAGCATCCAAAACTTTCTGTCGGTTGATGGGGTGCAGGCACTCAGGATTATGATTCAGCAATTACAAGTAACGCAGAGACCTGATTCAAATGTGAATAGGAATCAAACGTTCCTTCTTGCTATCTACTTAGGAAGGATAAGAAAAGAAAGAAAGTGAGCATCGTGGCTTCAAAAATCAACTCTATTTGGTTAGAGTTAAAGGATAAGAAAGGAGCTGTTACATTGCTCGCTGTTCACTATAGATCCACAAATAGAGAGGGGAACAAAGCTGTTGATAAATCCATAGAAATATAAATATAATGGAATAGTGAGACAACTTCAATTATCCTGGTACAGACTGGGATAAAATTAGCACATAGGGTGAGTAGGCTGAAGAATCAAAATGTGGACAGGAGATCTTTCTTTATCTGTATGTTTCTGTCTCATGAGGGTGAGTCAGTTCTCAGAAAGGAAAATGAGGTAAATGCTTTGATGGGAGAATATTTAGCAATAGTAGTCATAATTGAGTATTGCTGAAAAAGGGCTCATGCCTGAAACGTCGATTCTCATGCTCCTTGGATGCTGCCTAACCTGCTGTGCTTTTCCAGCAACACATTTTTCAGCTCTGATCTCCAGCATCTGCACTCCTCACTTTCTCCTATTGCTGAAAAAGACACATCCTCTCAAAGCTTTTCATCTTGCACTCATCGGGAGAATTCGCAAGAACTACTAAAGTGAAAGGAAAACAACATTTGTACTTTACACCTGGAAATCAATCAGCTCTCCGCTCTCACAAAAGGGTAAATGCTGGTTTCCCTTTGCTGTGACATTTCTCTGAAACTGGTCTGATGAGTGCAACACGAAGAAAACTTCAATAAAATGGGTCTCCTCCACCAACACTCAAGCTCTATACTAGCAACTAAGTAAGTGATCATAATGTAATCAGGTTTAAAGTCTCGATGGAAGGAAATGGTGTAAAATCAAGGTGAAAATATCTAATTTAACGAGAGACATTAATTAATTCCTAACCAGTTTTTTAAATACTTTACAGATCTTCTCCTGGAATTTGCTTTGGAACAGTGAGCTCTTCTGTTTGGTTCTGAAAACTAACCTCAAACAAAAGGCCAACAACACTGAGTTGATTTGATTTATTACTGTCATATGTACCAAGACACAGTGAAAAATATTGTTTTGTGTGCTAACCAGACAAACCATACCTTAACCTAAGTACCTCAGAGCAACAGAACAGAATGCAGAATACAGAGCTTTAGCTACAGAGAAGATGCAGAGAAAGATCAACTCTAATGTATGAGAGGTTCGTTCATAAGTGTGATAACAGCAGGGAAGAAGCTGTTCTTGAGTCTGTTCGTACGTGTATTCCAACTTTTATATTTTCTGCCTGACAGAAGAGGGTGGAAGAGTGTATAACTGGGATGTGAGGGGTCTTTGATTATATTGGGTGCTTTCCTGAGACAGTGGCAAGTGTAGACAAGAGTCAATGGATGGAAGGCTGGTTTGTGTGATGGACTGGGCTGTGCTCATGACTCTCTGTTGTTGTTTTTGTGTTGGGGAAGAGCAGTTGCCAGACCACACTGTGATGCATCCAGATAAGATGCTTTCTATGGTGCACCTACAGGGTCATTGTGAACATGCCGAACTTCTTTAGCCTTCTGAGGAAGTAGAGGTTGGCTTCATTTGGAGTCTAAGGCAGGTACTGGTGAGGTATAATGAAGGAGGAAGTCATATCTTTGGGCAGGAAGAGCATGATGATATGAGACAATCACAGCAAGCAGTGCATTTCCCAACTGTGGCTCAGTGGATTAGTGCTCTCTCCACTGGAAACCACAAGGTCCCAAGTTCAAATCCCACTCCAGGGATTAGAATCATAGAGTACAACAGCACAAAAACAGACTCTTCAGCCCATCACATTTAAGCACAAGAAGCAAGGCAGACATAGTCCCTGTAAATTCACCACAGTCTCACCAAACCCATAGAACTGCACACTCATTACAGAGGCAGAGAGAAATGGCTGGTGGTGGTTTAACCTCAGAGTCACCACACCTCAGGGGAGAGAGGAGAGTTCGAGAAGGACAGTCCTTTAGGGTAACCTCAGCTGGTGCAGGGATTGAAGCCAAACTAGCTGTCCAGCCAAGTGAGCTAACAGACGCCCACAGGCATTCCAGAGCAGTCCTGAGGGAGCACTAGAGTTTTCCTAGGTACTATCCTTTAGATGAGCTGAGATCTCATCGACTGATTCAGGTGGACATGAAAGACCCCGAGCATAATTTGAAGGAGAACACTGTTCTCCTGTATCGGGGGTTCTGACCCTCAAGCAATATCATCAGAATAATAATCCTATCACATCGCAAACCACATTTGTAAATCTGGTATAATACAGGTTTCAGTCCGTGATGCTGACACATTTAAAGTTGTGAAGAACAATGTCACATTTGAGAGAAGATGGAAAGGGTATCAGTCTGGAAAGGCAGAAAGAGACATCAAAAACCAAAAACATGGCCGATAAAGCAGCAACACACATTGTGTAACACATCAATTCAGCTCATAAACCTCACTGAGTGACTGATTTCTTTCCCAAAGCTACCTCGTTCAGAGGGCTGGATGCCTAGCTCCCTCAGCCCCCCCCCCAACAGAGAGTGAGATTGATCGTCAGAAACATCCTCCTACATTATCCATTACCAAACGCAAAGCTGAGTAGGTGGCCAATTGGGATCTGACACTGTCGGTTCATTCTGAAGAATGAGGTATTGACCAGATTCTTTCCAAATGGAGGAAAAACAAAACATTAACTTCATACATAAAGAAAATCCCAAAATGACGAGTGCATTTTATTGCCAGGAAGGCAAGACTTGAAAATAAAGTCTGATTTTGCACATTATCTTAATAAAGTTTATTGATGAATAATAATACTGCAAAGCTCAAAAACAGACAAAATATTATGCTTCTTCCATATTCTAATTGAGGTATTATTCAATAGGAATGGATGCACTGTCACATTGTATTTGTGCTATCACATCATACCGCGTTCACCCTCATACACTTTCTTTATTCATTCTAATGCTACTGTTAGGAGTGATACTTCAGAACTGTAAATTCGCAGTTTTTAAAATCTTTTTAATTAAAGATGCTAAGCTTTAAACCAAAAGGGTGTGACTTTTTTTTTGAAGTAAAGGTCACTTAAGTCTTCCCTTGCCTATCTGACTGTGGTCAAAGGTCAGGATCATGGTCAAATGTGAACTGGCTGTACCTGACTCGCTGGTCCGCTAGTAAGTCACTGCAGCAAATGTTGCAACGTCACATTTGGAAAGCTTCATGTTCATACAGAATCATACAGTCATACAGCACAGAAACAGACCCTTCGGTCCAACCAGTCTGTGCCAACCACAATCTCAAACTAAGCGAGTCCCACCTGCCTGGGCTTGGTCCATATCCCTCCAAACATTTCCTATTCATATACTTATCTAACTGCGTTCCAAACGTTGTAACTGTACCTGCATCCAGCACTTCCTCTGGAAGTTCATTCCACACACAAACCACTCTCTGTGTCAAAAATATTGCCCCTCCTGTCTTTTTTAAAATCTTTCTCCTCTTACCTTAAAAATATACCCCCTAACCTTGAAATCCCCCACCCCAGGGAAAAGACACCTAGCATTCACTGTATCTACACACCTCGTGATTTTATAAACCTCAGCAACGTCACAACTCAACCTCTTACGTTCCAGTGAAAGAAGTGTACAAGCAGAGCTCATTTAGTAATGAACAGAAACCTGCAGAAATGTACTTTTCTTGAATTAACGTTTTACCTAGTCCTTTTACCATTTAAGTAGTATTTATTATCAATATACACAATGATAGAACAGCAGAGCACAGTGCTCTGAGCTGCTCAAGTTCCAAAGTTCTCGTGGAATCTTTAACAAGTGGCTACTGAGGTGGCAGAACCTCTCAGTTAGACCCCAGGCCAGGTTCCCCAATTTATTAAGCTCCCAGATGGGATACTCCAAACAATTACGCTCTCAGGTGAGGAGGGATGAACGGACTCTCCTTCTTTATTCACCATCTCTTGAGTTGGTTGCAACAATGTTAATTTGAGAAAAAGGATTCCATTCCCTTATGGACTCCTTCCTCGCAAATTAACTACGATCTAAAAGAGCCAAGTTAACCAGCTTTCATGAATGAACAAGTTGATTTAATTTATTCCTAAACATGAAAATAATTAGTAACGCAATACGCATTAAGAATATGAGCCGGGTCTAAAAGGATGAAAGTTAGAAATAAGATATATGGATTAGACTCTGAATTGTTTGCAAACAACAGATAGTTGAATTTTGTGGCCGTTTCAGTCGGGGTTACTGCTAATTTCATGATCCTTGATTTTGCAGGTTGGTTGAGATTCTGTGGTTCTGATTCCTTTTGACTGTTACTGATTTCCAGCAATCAGGGTGAGAGAGTCCTTTCCATTTTCCTATTTCCTTTTGACTGTATGTCAGCACTCGGGGTGACAGACAGTCTTCGCCTGCAACACAGGGATAACTAGATTCCTCAACTGTAACCATCACAAAATGCTAAGCTGGCATGTACAAAAGAATCCAGTCCCACAAGTTCACTCCAGTAGAATTCAAACTGGCTTCTTATTTTAAGCTTCTGCCCTTGGATATTCTTTGAGGGGGAAGTCACAGACTGTGTCTGCTGTTTAGGACATAATCCTCCCCCCCCCCCCCTCCCACAATGGGAGATTCACTTGGGTAGGAGGCTATCAGCCCCCAGTTACATTTGTAGTCAGAACAGGCCACAGTACAGTCTGTTTTGACTTGCCTCTTCCCTCCCTACTTGTAAGGGGCAGTATTTAATGTTTGCTTCACATCCATGGGTGTGACATTCTGTCGGGTCTTTCTGTCTAGACTTCCATTTAATTTACATCTGCAGCCAATGTTTGCCTCTGTTAGCCATCTTGCAAAATAAAACGATTTTGGAATTATAAACGTGTTTGATTTTTTTTTAGAAATGTCCCACATGGTCATGAGCTGTGGACATAACATCGCATTTTTCATCGGCTCACCTCTGTATTCTTTGAACCCCACCTATTAGTGTAGGGAGTGGGGGAATGGGGGTAGCAAGTTAGAAGACAAGACAGATGGACTAATTGAGTCCACAAAGTGATGGCGATGGAGCTTAATGTATGGAAATGTGGGGACGTCCACTTTAAATCTGTGCAGGATGAGGAATCATTGAGAAACAAAGAGATTGAGGCATTTAAGTATATAAATCGTCAAACGCTGGTGTCAACTGCAAGAAGTAATCAAAAAGCCTAATGGACCAACACAGAGGGAAAACAGGCAAGAAAAAAATGAAAGGAAACAGAAAGGGCAGATGCAGTACACAAGGTTTAGGGTTGACCTTCCTTTAATAAAGTGATTGTTAATGCTTGAGCAGCTTTTATTACTGCAATCACAGTGTTGCTTTCAATGTTAGTGTTAGAGCTGAGAGCTTGCAAAATCAATCAGCTCAGAAGATAATATCCCTGAATTTGCTGACAGGCTGATGGGTGAAGCTCCTAAATATTGATGATGACGGATCAATGTTTCTCATACTATAACAACATCAAACAGTATCTACAGTTTTTCTCCACTCCTGCTCCAAGCGATAAACACAATTTCAGCATTTTAGATAAAGGGATGTAAACACACTTGCAAGTGCATTGCAGACATGCTTTTCCTACATACAGATTTGAAACTTTATTGCTGGAACAGCACAGCAGGTCAGGCAGCATCCAGGGAACAGGAGATTCGACGTTTCGGGCACAGGCCCTTCCTCAGGAATGAGCAGACCTGAGGAAGGGCCTGTGCCCGAAACGTCGAATCTCCTGTTCCCTGGATGCTGCCTGACCTGCTGTGCTGTTCCAGCAATAAAGTTTCAACTTTGATCTCCAGCATCTGCAGACCTCACTTTCTCCTACATACAGATTTACCTCACAATGGGTTTGAGGGATGCTGAGGCAGATGGTCTGGGAGAAGGTGGGAGAATGGGGTTGAGAAACATATCAGCCATGATGGAATGGCACAGCAGACTCGTTGGGCAGAATGGCCTAATTCTGCTTCAATACATTATGGTCCTATTATTGACTGGGAAGGAGGTAGCAAGTGGGGAGCCCGGTGCATTCACGCCTCTAACCTCATTATGCCTGCAATGTCCTTTGTGCCTCTCCATTAACTGATGCCCACAAGTGGGCAATTAATGGCCAGGTTGGCACCACCACCTCCCCAGGAGCACTGCCATTCAATTTGCCAGTCTCCAACTGGCCAGTAGCGGTTGGATCTTCTGCCCCTTTGATCCTAGCGAAGGCCCACCTCTCGCCTGTGCCCAACTACCACCTAACGCAGGGACACCCAACAAAAGGTGATGCAGCTCAGCTCCAGATGGCAGGCAAGATTTGGTGAAAATACTGTGCAAGGAAATGGGGAAAACACAGAAGCTTAGCACTGGGTCCTCACTCATAGAGCAAGTGCAGGCAAGATGGTCTCAATGGCTTCCTTCAGCTCTGTGCCACATCTGTAATATGCCGAAAGGCCTGTTGCCTCTATTAATTATCACCTACCATGTGTACTGGAGGATGATGAGCTCAACATTCGAGATTTAGCAGGTATTGCAATTCCGTTATCATTCCCAGGTGGGAATGGTTAATTTGCAATGTTTGGATTAATTGCATTTATGGCACCACTTTCTGTTCCAGCGCTAAAATCTGCTCATCCTGCCAGCCTGCTTTGTGATCCGCAGTTTCCCTTTTGTTCACTGGCCAGTTCAGAGTGTCACAACCCACTGGAGTATGGAATGATCAGAACTGTCCACACGCTGTGCTCTCAAGATTACAACCAAGTAGTGAAGGGGCAGTGGGCAATTAG
This sequence comes from Chiloscyllium plagiosum, assembly GCF_004010195.1. NCBI lineage: Eukaryota > Metazoa > Chordata > Chondrichthyes > Orectolobiformes > Hemiscylliidae > Chiloscyllium > Chiloscyllium plagiosum. The sequence continues at coordinate 63,930,698 of NC_057726.1, read as the reverse complement.
AGTCCAGAGATTTCTACACAGGAGAGTTAAGACATAATATGCCATGTGACATCTTTCCATTCTCCACAGCAGATCCTCCTATTCGCACTGAATTGGTTCTCTCATGTGCAGGGTGAAGGAGAGTTTGGAGTTACAAGTTCATTCACATCATGACATATTGTCCCTTTAACCTGAACCCTGTTTCCAGAGGTAGCAGGCGACATGTGATGGAGAACTAGGAAGAACGTGAACACTGGAGACATTGAGGATCTCATTTACATTGTAGGTCAATGGCTTGAATGCCACAGAATCTCAAAATTATTATGGCTCAAAAGGACCATAACTACTCGTGATACACGGTGGCTCAGTGGTTAGCACTGTTGTCTCTCAGTGTCAGGGGCTTGGGTTGGATTCCAGCCCTGGACGATGTATGTGTGGAGTTTGCACATTCTCCCTGTCTCTGTTTGGGTTTCCTCTGGGTGCTCTGGTTTCCTCCCACAGTCCAAAGATATGCAGGTCAGGTGCATTGGCCATGCTGAATTGCCCCATTGTGTCCAGGAATGTACAGGCTAGGTGGATTAGCCATGGGAAATGCAGGGTTACAGGGAAGGGTAGGTGGATGGTTCTGGACCAGATGTCCTTTGCAGGGTCAGTGTGGACTCAAAAGGCCTGCTTCCACACTGTCGGAATTCTATCATTCAGTCCATTGTGCCTGGAGCAGCTGAACTGGTGCCAAACTCCTGCCTTTCCCCCATATCCCCACACACCATTTCTATCCAGATGACCATCCAATGCCCCTTTGAATGTCTCAGTTGAACCTGGCTGCACCACTTTTCCAGGCAGTGCATCCTGTACCATAACTACTTGCTTCACGTGCACAGCACTTTAAATCGATGCACTTTCGTTCTCGTATCATTTACAAGCTTCACCCGATCTCCTCTATCCAGCCTGCTCACGATTTTGGAAACCTCTGTCCGATCTCCTCTCAGCCTTCTTTTCTCCAATCAGAACAGTCCCAAATTCTTCCATCCATTCTCATCGCTGAAGTTTCTCGGTCCTGCAACCTTTCCAGTAAATCACTTGTGCACTCTCTCCAGTGCGTTCACATCCTTCCTATAATGTGGTGTCCTCAACTGTGCACAATACTCCAGTTGAGGTCCAACAACTGCCTTGTACTCGATGCCTCTATTAATAAAGTTGAGAATACTGTATGCTTTACTTACGGCTGTCTCCACCTATCTTGCCATCTTTAGTGCACATCTATTCTCATATCCTTCTGCTCCTCCACTTCCTTTAGAATTACAGACCCTATTTTACATTGTCTTTCGGTGCTCTTCCTGTGCCAGGTCAGTTTTGATTGGATGCTGGAGATGGGGTAGTATTTACCTGTTGCAGTGGCATGTATGAAAATCAGGAGGATATGACACACACACGGTTCCAATTACAAACCTGAGGTCATGGGCAGAGACTGCATCAAATGTACTGCATCCATTTGTATGAGGCTTGCTTCTAAACAGAGAGCACAGGAAACCTCCCTTTGTAATTGGTGTGGGTGAGCTGGTGAAGGCGGTGAGGAACTGATGGAGGTTTTGGTCAGGTTAGTGCAGCCCAGTAGGTTGGCATAGTGGAGTCAAGAGTAGTGAGGTTGGGTAGGCTTTGGAAATAACTAGCACCTGAACAGCAGCCCCTGTGGCCTACCTTGGGGCATCAACACCTGAGAAGTGATCATTCTACACCAGTCACCCAAACAGAATCCAAAGCTATCGCCCAAACAGGGCAGGGAAATCTGCTTCTTTGCTTCTGCCTCCAGCACTCACCCCTACCTGCAAATGATCCCAACTCCAAAGCTGCTGGGAACAGGACATTTGGCTGCTGCTGGGGTCAGCTACAGAGGCAGGTAGAGGCCAGCTGATATGCAAGTTCCCCATTTCCATCCAACTCTGGGATGCCCATCCCCCCCAGATAGGTTGGTAGGGTGGCAGTGGAACCACAACCAGCAGAGGACCCTGTTCGGGTACAAGGCCAGCGAAGGCCTGACAATGGAGGCCACGTGGGGATTTTCAGCCAGGCTCGGAGGGCAGGGGAGGGGGAGGGGGCAGGGGCAGTGGTCTTAGCCCTCCTTGGAGGTGGCACCCAGGCAACAGACTGAGAAAAGGGGAGGAAGGGGGTGGCGAGCGAGTATACAAAACAGACATTAGAGGCCCACCTTGCCTGACACACGTCCTACCACGTAGAGGAGCTCTGCCCCACCCCGCCCAGAGTGGTGGCCTGACCTCTAGGCCCATTCTAAATGTGATGGTACTGGTGATGAGGCACCTTTTCATTTACACCCACCAGAAGATGCTGTCAATTTGAAAGGCTCACCATTGGCATTTCAGCTTGGAGAACTGTTCATTGTTCATCAGGCACCAATCCTGCCCTTTGGCTACTAATTGTCCCAAATCACGTTCCCGACCTGGGGTGGGGGAAGAGAGAGGATTCTGACCCCCATTAAAGTGGAGGGTTTAGAAGTCTCTCATGAAAACCCTTCCCACTCTTTTGCTTTTGTTTGTGTTGCAACTCAGTACTCGGAGCCAAAAAGAATCCAAGTGTCAGTACAGATAGAAAGGAAATATTCATTTGGAGTTGCAAATAAATCCTGGTTTTTCCAATGCTGGAAGGTGGTATGCAGCAAGTGGTAATGGGGCCAGAATGCTGCTATTGAAATGCAGCATCAGCAACTCCGGGTAAAATCCAATGATGTATCGCTGCAAACATGCCTCATCTAACTGAACAAAGCTCATTAATTCAAATTAAAGACTCCATCAGCATTAGTCTTTTCACCCATCAGCCATCAAGAACAAAGATGCTCTGAGATTACACGCCCAAAAATTACTGCCTTTATCTCGCTGTAGCCTGCATTCACTCACAAAGCATCAAAACAGGACATTCTTGGGCATCTTTGCCTGAAATATTGATTGAAAAGTGCTCAGTTTGGTCAGCATCTTCCCAATCCAGTCAACTTCTGCCACCAGTGCGACTGTTAGAATGCTCACATATGGCCTTTGCTGAATACACTGTGTACAACTTGCAGAGACACCCAAGGTGGTAAAGTCCTTTGCAATGTATATGGTCATTCCCCACGTCTGGCAAGTGTGCCATATCCCACCATCAAACATTTCAGCAAAGACTTATCCGTAGATATAATTCGACCTCTAATGACCTTCTATGGCAACCCATTAGTGTCTCTCCCAGTCAGATGGCTATCGTTGGAGTGAGGAAGACTGTGCTGTGAATTTAATGCTCTGATTCCATTTTGCATGGTAGTGCCTGTATTCCACTTAAAAAACAATTTCCCCACAGGTTTGTTGAAATAGTTAATCTCTGAGCTCTACAGAGATGACAAGTTCTTATTCATGCACGAGGAATTATTCACAATAATTTAAATCATCTACTCCTTGCTTCTAACTTGAGCTTCCAGTGAACCTTCCTCAGAATCCACACCCAGGATTAACTAATCAAGAGGATCAATTATAAACAACCTCAACTAATCATGCACAAATCAACTGAGCACTACAGTCAATAGTAGTAGATTGTTGATTGAAGAGGTCACATCAACTGCTAACATCTGTTGTAATGCAAGGTCAAATCTGATTTCTTGTGCAGTTCTGACCTTCTTGTAGACATATTTATCTACCTGTTTCCATTTCCTGTGTCTGTGAGGTAATGCAGTGATTGATGTCACATCCTGTTCCTGCTATGGAACCTTTTACCTTTGGTACCATGTGATAAAGTCTTCAGAATGTTGAATTATGTGGATCAATTTTTTAAAAAATGCAATATTGAGTGCTATTGTCAGGAGGTGGACTCAATTCCTGCCACATGGCTCTGAAGCATAACACAGAGTGTCCAATAACTCTCAAACGACCAGGAACATTTTCCCAGCATTGTTTCCTCTGATCAATTTAGAAATAAAAGACTCTATTGATAATTCTCATCAAGATCTACAAGCTTTGTCACACCAGCCCGCATTCCAATGTTAAGGCTTAAAGGATCATCTATTATAGGCATTTTCACATGTTATTTCATTAACAAGAGAAGACCCTAAACCTCTATCCCAGTTACAGTTTCGGAGGCATGTACCTTCTATAAATTTCTACATAAAGCAATACTTGGCAGGAGATGGCAACCTCGTAACTTGTTAAATTTGCCACTGGACACCATAAATTCGAGGTATAATCTGTGAATTATTAAATTAAAAAAAATCTATGAATACAATGTTAACTGGGGTTCAGAGCCCACGTGTGTGAAACAATGTAAAGAGCCTGGTGAAACATGAACAGAGTAAACAGGGAGTGAGCGGTGAGAGATGGCAACCAGCAGGAGACAATGAATAAATGATAGAAGAGGGGAATATAGTTTCAAGCAATTGGTCAGGATGAGTTGGGTGCACGCTTCAGTGTGGAGAAGAGAACAGAAACTGTAATCTCCACTGAGAAACGAGGACTGGGGGGGGAGACAGGGGAAGCTTTACTATTGAAAATCAGGCAGTTTACAGAAAATCTAACAGTGTGATGACAATTGTCAAGGTGATGTCATCACACTGGTCTCTGCATCACACTGGATGCAAAGCTCAGGCAAAACACAAAGCTGTCTTTCCGAGAGGAAAAAATGAAAAAGAAATGCATAGTATAGAAACGACAGAGTTCAGAGCTGCAGAGATATCTGGGTGTCATCATGCACAAAACACAAAAAGTTAGTTTGCAGTAATTAGGAAAGGTAATGGTGTAATGGACCAGACCAAACCCCCTCAAGATATTCAGAAGATAGTCCAGACCCTAACATTTCCTTATTTTCAAAGGTAAATGTGAGGTGTTGCAACCCAGATGCAATTCGATTGGTCAAACTACTGGATTTAAAGCAAACCACACTTTATTCAATCATAATAGTTAAAATCAAAATCTCTTTTCAAAATCATTTACTCTTCGCTCTGTTTTTTCCAGATCTTGCAAGTAGTTTAAAAATTAATGTTGTGTTGGAGTGTTATCACGGGTGCAACTGCACATACGCACTTGCCATTTTTTGGGGTTGGGAACACAGACTCCAAATATTCCAAAGCTTGATGCAGTCCTCCAATGCTCTTGCCCTTCCACTGTACGATGGGCTAAAGGGAGATCTCCCATATGGAATAGCTTTGAAAAACAGGAGTTAAAGTTGAACACCACATGTTTTCGGCTTTTAGTTGATGTGCCCAACCTTAAACCTTCTAGAAAAGCCCAATACCCAAGCCTTCCTCCATCCCAATCTGAAGGGGTGATTGAGCCCCCACTTATATTGACCTCTGAACAGGCAGTGAGCTCTGTGAGGGAGTACCCACCAGCAACAGGCTCAAGGGAAAAGTGCCCACCAATAAGAAGCTGTCAGCAAGCATTCATCTCCAATCTTCATGGGGAAAAGATCTCCTTGAGCCTCAAACGGTGCTTCTCTTCCATCCTGACCGGCTGACCTTTACCAACATCCAGTGTCTTGATTTTAGTTATCCAGGATCGTTTGTCCCCTCCCTCCATGTTGTTACCCCCTGCACCACCTTTTAAGAGGCACGACTTCTGCCTTGATCGGGATAATTAACAAAAGCCAACGCTGCAAAGCTTCATGGGGCGGGGGTGAAGTTGGTGCTCAGGTTGAAGTCGGAGAAGTTGAAGTGTTCTCTCGCTGGTTTTCACATCTGGTTGTGAACTCAAAATCTTTCCTTCAATAACCTGGCGCTCCTTTTCCAAAAAAGCCACTGAGAGAGCATCAACGATCAGCACTGAATACTTATCATATTGTTTCAAATTTCCTGTCCCTTCAGCCTCCTGCTCCCATGTACATTTTATCAAAACCCTGTTGTAATGATTCCTCCTGACAACACTCTTTCCTCATTTACAAATTTACTTTTAACAGACCGTGGCAACAGCTAACACCTTATCATTCTATCGATCCCATTTCTGGACAAGTACTTGGACACGGTCCATCAAGATGTGCTTTGCATTTCAAAGCACAATTTGTTCGATAAGCTGACTCTCAGCATTGCTTCCCTAAACTGGATAATGACAGCAAAGAATTGAGTGACTGCAGCCAGCACTGCAAATTACTCTATTGTTACACTGCTGACAGTGATGGAGTGGAGTATTTCATTAAACTGTCTCAGGCAAACTACAGACCTTCAGTATTCAGCAGAAATATATGAGAATCTCAGAATGCACTGTTCATGCTTCAGAGCCAAACCCTACCAACAAATTCTCTGCTATCTTTTCCATCAACGAAGGTTCTCCCACAGCAGCAATTTACATCTGGGACAAACACATCGGCTGGAATTAAGCCAGTGATCTCCACTTCTGGCCTTCCTGCTCCTCACTGTTGCTGTTGTTGGAGGAACCAACACTTTCTGAGGTACAGTTCCCCAGGCTCCAGTACCAACAGAACAGTCAGATCACAATCGCAAACTGACAATCTGTTCCGGAATCTTCAATTAGATTCCAGTCTGTACATCACTCTCGGGTATCCAGTATTCTACATATAAAACATCTGAACCTCTCGATTAGATGCAAGTCTGTACCTCACTCCCAGGTATCCAGTATTCCACTTACAAACCACCAGAACCGCTCCATTAGATTCTAGTCTGTAACTCACTCTGGGAAAATCGATTATTATATATATGAACCACCTGAACCCTTCCATTAGATTTCAATCCAAATCTTAACCTGGGTATCCATTATCTTATATATAAACTATCTGAACTCCTTGATTAGATTCCAATCTGTAACTAACTGCTGGGTATCCAGTGTTCTGTATATAAATCCTCAAGTAGATTCCAGCCTTGCAGATGGCACACACTGCTGCTACTGAGGGAGGGAGTGAACATTTGTGGATCGGTACCCGTCAAGTGGCTGCTTTGTCCCGGATGGTGTCAAGCTTCGGGTGTTGTTGGAGTTGCACCCATCTGTACAAGAGGGGAGTATTCCCTCACACTCCTGACTTGTGCCTTGTAGATGGTGGATGGCATTTCGGGAGTCAGGAGGGGAGTTTCTCATAGTCTCTGACCTGCTCTTGCAGCCACAGTATTTATACGGCTAGTCCAGTGGTGTTTCTGGTCAATGGTAGACCCCAGGATGTTTACTGGGGTGGAGGTGTTGGAATTCAGTGATGGTAATAGTACTAAGTCTCAATTCCTCAGACACTTAAACAATTTATGCCCAAGTATAATAAGATCTGGAAAATACTTAGTCTTGGACATGCCTGACAAATGCTTCGTAATTACTGTCTGCAACAAAAGACAATACAACCATCCACTCTTGTCATTTAACCATCAATAAATCCCTAATTATCAACATCCTATGACCAGGATCTTACCAACCATATGAATATCGTCACTATCAGTGCAGGTCAGAGGTGAGGAACTAATTTCCTATCTTCTACATATAAACCATCTGAACCCCTCCATTAGATTCCAGTCTATAACTCATATATATATAAAATCCATATATATATATATATATAAAACCCATCAGAACCCTTCAATTAAATTTCAGTCTCAACACAAGTTAGGAAGTGTGATGGAATCTTCCTCACATGTCTGGATGAGAAGCTTGACACCATCTAGGGACAAAGCAGCCTGCTTAATTAACACCCCACCCACCACCTTCAACATTCACTGCCTCCACCAACAATGCACAGCAGCAGTACAATCCACCAGTTCATTACAGTAAGTCACCAAGGCCCACCAGACTGCACCTTCCAAACGTGGGATCTCTCCCATTCAGAACGACCAAGGCAGCAGATACATGGGAACACCACCAACTTCAAGTTCCCCTCCAAGTCACTCACAATCCTGACCTGGTAATATATCGCTACTCCTTTATAGTCACTACATCAAAATCATAGAATCCCTACAGGGTGGAAGCACACCATTCTGCCCATTGAGTCCACACTGACCCTCTGACAAACATCCCATCCAGAGCCTCTCCTTGTAATCCAGCATTTCCCATGGCTAATCCACATAAACTACATATCCCTGAACACTATGGGCAATTTAACATGGCTAATCCGCCTAACCTGCACACCGTTGGACTGTGGGAGGAAACCAGAGCACCCAGAGAAACCCACACAGACACTGGGAGAATGTGCAAACTCCACACCGACAGTCACCCGAGGCTGGAATCGAACCTGGGCCCCCGACGCTGTGAGGCAGCAGTGCTAACCACTGAGCCACTGTGGCACTCGCCAAGTCGAGATGGTCCCTTCCTTCCAGCATTATGGCTGTACCTATACCATGTGCAGTTCAATGCAACAGCTCACCACAACCTTCTCAAGGGTAATTAGGGATGGGTAACTAATGCTGGCTCAGCCAGTAATGCTTGCATCCCGCAAACAGCTAAACACAACGGCTTTACATAGTACCACAGTGGGAGTTATGGCCCTCAGCAGAGGGGAGCGCTAAGGGTTTCATAGGGATAGGGAAACCAAATGGAAATGGAACTCCTAGTAAAAAGCACAGCTGCTCAGCCAAAATACATCTTCGTGTCACAGGGCAGTGAAGTCATCAGAAAAGGGGAGGGATGCTACAATGTGCAAATGGGCTGAGACCTGAGAGAAAAGAGGCTGATTCCTGATGTAAAGGAATTGACTTTTGAGGAGAGAGATTATTATTTTAATTTAAACTACAGGATTTGGACGAGGGAACACTGGCTCATTGTAGCGCAACTATCACCAGGCTGATGAGTTGGGTGGCAAACCACGATGATGAGGGTTAAGTCAAGATAGTGATCTTTTGAACAGCAGCAGCAGCTAAGAAATGTAATAGAGATGTTTAAAGTTATACAGAGCTTTGACAGCACAAATAGGGAAAGGCTATTTTCCTTAGACAGGAATACGTCGACAAATTAATTTAAAACCTGACAAGTGAGGACAGAGATAGTGATTTTTAAAAAATGTTTAAACAGAGACCCATTTTAGGAAGGAATACTTTGACTTGGGGAAACTTGAGGCAGAGAGATTGTTGCACTTTTTTTAAGATGGGAAATGCCGATAGAGAAAGCAGCAGTTCGAGACAGAGACAAAGGGGGGAGCGTGGGGGGAGAGAGAAAGAGGGAAGGAGAGAGAGAGCAGGGGAGAGAGAGAGAGAGTATCATATCAATTGCATTAGTTTAAGAGCACTGCTGAGACACATGTGGTTGAAAACACCTAATATTTTATCTCTACAATTCTGATGGAAAATATTGAGAATTTCCAGAACAATGGCAAACATAAGAACCAGCTGCCCCCTACAATTAAAAGGAAAAAACTACTCCGTTTCAAGGAGGGCCGTGATGGACAAAAATCATCTGTCTTGGAAATTCATCATTGCCTTTCGTGCATCGTGGTGGTCCAGGCTGGATCTGATAGGACACAGGTGACATAAAACAACACAAACAGCCATCTGCCTCAGCAGCCTTCAGCAGTGAGGTGATTGGCAACTTCTCAGACCGCCAGACCCTCGCAACACAGCTCACATGTCAATTGCTCATTAAGTCTGAGCTTGCAATAACAGGGAGTGTCAAAGCAGTTCATAAAATTGATTTGCTGTCTATGCTTCCTTCAGGACGTATTGTCCTCGCCCTCTCCTGCACTTGTAAGTTGGAAACCTGCCATTTGAAAGGCTGTAGCCTGAGTTAAATTCTGTACACCGCTCCAGGCTTTAACACCCTGAGGAATGCAATTCTAGTGAGGTGCCTCAGTCTTTCAAACCGTGAGACATGTGTGCAATGGAATTCAATAACATTTATTTCTTTGAAGAAATTCAACCGGTAACAGGTGAGATGTTTCGGGAAAAAGCCCTTCATCAGGATGCCTGAAATGTTAATTTTACTGCTCCTCAGATGCTGCCTGACCTGCTGTGCTTTTCCAGCACCACTCTAATCCAGACTCTGATCTCCAGCGTCTGCAGTCCTCACTTCCACCTAGCAGGTGAGATTTGTCAATGATCAGCGCTGGAACCATTGTCACAACCATCTGATGAAGAAGCTGCACTTCCAAAGCTATTGATTCCAAATAAACCTATTGGACTATAGCTTGGTGTTGTGCGATTTTCAACCAAGCACCACCGTTGGTCATCGTTGCCGTAAATAATTTGGACTGTCGGAGTTGCTGCTTGGTCTCATGAAACGTAAACATTGCTTGAAAAAAAAACATGCGTTTTCATCTTGCACTCACGAGACAATTCGCAGGAATACCAATTAACCGGAAAAACCAACACTTATACTCCATGAGAGGAGAGTGCTGATTGGTTGACAAGTGGACGAGAATGCATTCACTGATGTTGATTGACAGTTAGCTGCCAGGCTGAACCGATCCACTTGCCAACTTATCAGCTTAAGTACCCTCAAATTGGTATTCATTTGGAAAACAAACCTCAAACAAAAATACTCCTTTAATAAACTCCCAATACTGTCAAAGTATTTTTGAAACTCACCCCAATATCCCTAACAGGTTCACCTGTCAAAGTGAATCTTGTACTGCTGAGAATGGAATATACTGGCACTGGAAAAGCAAGGCCATACTGGATGGCCTGTCAATCAAAGTAATCAGCAAAGGTTTCTTGATTGAACTAAAAGCTGCACACCAGTTTTATTTTTGTTTAAATCACTGTGGAGATCTAAGTCACTCCAGTTCACGACAAAAGTGTTCTGAATTTTTTTTTTGTTTTTAGTTTGGAATTCACAATCGCTCTTTGCCCAATGGAAAAAATGCCCACATTCAGCTCAATGCTTAGTGTGCTGGTCAGTATAATTGTCAAATTACTGTTTCAAGACAAGGCTCTAAAATCTAAATTATAGTAAAACCTATAAATCAGCAACTAACAATGACATTTGAAGTTGTTGAAACATTTTTGGTTGGATTTGTTAAAATGGCTGTAACTCCAAAACAAACTTTCTTTTTTAATTCATTCACTCACGAGATGAGGGAATGTCATAGAATCATAGAGATGTACAGCATGGAAACAGGTCCAACGCATCCATGCCTATCAGATATCCTAACCTAATCTTGCCCCATTTGCCAGCACTAACCCCTTCTTATTCATATATATATAGCCAGATGCCGTTTAAATGCTGTAATTGTACCAGCCTCCACCACTTCCTCTGGCGGCTCATTTCATACACATACCACTCTCTGCGTGAAAAAATTGCCCCTCAGGTCCCTTTTAAAATTTTCCCCTCTCACCCTAAACCTATGCTCTTTTGGTCTAGACTCCCCCACCCCAGGGAAAAGACCTTGTCAATTTACCCCATCTATGCCCCTCATGGGTTTATAAACCTCTATAAGCCCACCCCTCAGCCTCCAATGCTCCGGGGAAAACAGCCCCAGCCTATTCAGCCTCTCCCTATAACTCAAACCCTCCAACCCTGGCAACATCCTTGTAAAGCTTTTCTGAGACCTGTCAAGTTTCTCACTGTCTAGGCCAGCATTTATTGCCCATCCCTAATTATCAAGAGTGTGGTTACCAGTCAATCACTTCGCTATGGATCGGGAGTCACATGTAGGCCAGACCAAGATACAGATGGCAGCTTCCTTCCCTGAAGGACATTAGTGAGCTCAGATGGGGTTTTCCATATAATTGACAATGGTCATCGTCAAACTCTTAATTCCGGATTTCTATTGAATTGAAATTCCACCATCTCCCATTCTCGGATTTGAACCTGGGTCCCCAGAACATTATCTGGGTCTCTGGATTAACAGCCTAATGATAACACCACTAGGTAATTGCCTTCCTGATTCTGAGCTCTCAAATATAGCAGGTTTTACATAAATATTTCAAATCTCACCTGATCCAATGATAATAGTAGAGGAAAAAACAAATTTCTACTGAGACTGTCAAGAGCGACCCTGACATTCAGAGGTCAGAGGGGATGGGCACATTAGAAATGTGGAGCTTATTCAAGGAAAAGCTCCTGTGTGTCCTAGATAAGTATGTACCTGTCAGGCAGGGAGGAAGCTGCAGAGCGCGGGAGCCGTGGTTTACGAACCAAGTTGAATCTCTGGTCAAGATGAAGAAGGCGGCTTATGTTAGGATGAGATGTGAAGGCTCAGTTAGGGCACCTGAGGGTTACAAGGTAGCCAGGAAAGACCTAAGAGAGCTCAGAAGAGCCAGGAGGAGACATGAGAAGTTGTTGGTGGATAGGATCAGGGTAAACCCTAAGGCTTTCTATAGGTATGTCAGGAATAAAGGAATGACGAATGTAAGATTAGGGCCAATCAAGGATAGTAGTGGGAAGTTGTGTGTGGAGTCAAAGGAGATAGGGGAAGCACTAAATGAATATTTTTCAACAGTATTCACTCTAGAAAATGACAATGTTGTTGAGGAGAATACTGAGATACAGGCTACTAGACTAGGGGTGGGTGAGGTTCACAAGGAAGAGGTATTAGAAATCCTGCAGAGTGTGAAAATACATAAGTCCCCTGGGCCGGATGGCATTTATCCTAGGATCCTTTGGGAAGCCGGGAGGAGATTGCCGAGCCTTTGACATTGATCTTTAAATCATCATTGTCCACAGGAATAGTGCCAGAAGACTGGAGGATAGC
>NC_057726.1:63913415-63917301 GCF_004010195.1 Chiloscyllium plagiosum | reverse complement strand
TTTTTCCTCAGATGGTGACGGCGAGCAAGAGGGGGCATAGCTTTAAATTGAGGGGGTGACAGATATAGGACAGATGTCAGAGGTAGTTTCTTTACTCAGAGAGTAGTAAGGGTATGGAATGCTTTGCCTGCAACGGTAGTAGATTCGCCAACTTTAAGTACATTTAAGTCGTCATTGGACAAGCACATGGACGTACATGGAATAGTGTAGGTTAGATGGGCTTCAGATTGGTATGACAGGTCGGCGCAACATCGTACTACGCTGTACTGTTCTATGTATGACCCTGTACTGCTCCAACACTCTTCCCGCCTCTCGGAAGGATGCAGGGCTCTATCTGCAGATACCAATTCTGGTTGGAATTTGGTCATTTGTAAATTTGGTGGAAAAAAAAACAAATAATTTTGGGTGATTCCCAACCACCCTCCCTGACTCCGGCCCCTCATAGTGTACAAACTCATAAATCACAAAGAAGAGGAGCTTCTTCCCCTCGGTCTGGACCCTGCATCTCCCTCAGCCCTTGCCTTCCAAACTCTCTGCTCACCCTAGGCCTCAAGGTCCATCTCCTGGCTTCACCCATTCCTGAATATCCCATCAATGTTCTGCACTTCCACTAGTGGCCATGGTCAGTCAGTAATGGAACTCCAGCACTGACTGACTTCAGCCATGATAGGAAGCTTGGTTAACCTATGAACCCTGCATAGTGAGTGGATTTGAAATTGATGACTGAATTTCCTTTGCCTTTTTTTTAAAAAAGTGAGGAATGCACGCTACTGCACGTTTGGCACAGTATTTGATCTTGTACACCAGGACAGTTGTTGTCTGGAGAGATACAAAGTCCCCAACTCTGGCTTCAGTATCGATTCCTATGGGGACCCCTGCTTCACTTGAAGACGCCATTATCAGGAATGCAACATCAACCTTAAGTGAGGACTTACACTGGAACCCTAGTGAGACAGCCACTTCTCAGTGCAGTGCACAGTTCCAACCTGGTATTACATTAAAAAGGACATACAGATACTGAGAAGATTTAAGAATGATACCAGACCTGAGAAGTAACATGAATCAAGGAAGATTGGGCAAGCAAGGGGCTTTACTTTGTGGGAGGAAAAAGGTGGAAACGTGAATGGATGTGTAGGAGTAACAAGACGGATATTTAGATCATTTTCCAAGAGCACGATTACCCATAATTCAATATTGCCATCGTAAATGTGCAGATGTGGCCAGCGATGCTTGCCATGACAGGATAAGATGCAGGAAGTGACTCCAAATGCGCCAATGATATCCCATCATTCTGTGCTGCTGATGAGGGATCCATAAAGGCAAGGCCGAGTCCTCAGCAGGTCAACAGTAGGGGAACAAGTCCTGCAACGAGGCGTGGAGGAGTCTGGAGGAGACGTGCAACGGACAGGCCCATACTGAAAGCCAGCTTCCTATGGCACCTGGGATAGAGGGGGAGGCTGCTGGGAGAAAGAAAAATCTACTCTATTTTTGTCACACAGGGCACTTTGTTTCCCATTGCTTGACAATGTATAGCTGCTCTTTGCGCCACCTGGAGGTGGCATTGATAGTTGCACGGCAGACCAGAATTATCAGCCATTGAGACATAATCGACCCAAACAAATCCATTGGGCATTCAGGAGAATATTCTTTACTCAAAGAGCAGTTGGGAAATGAAACTCCCAGATGGTGGTTCAGGGGAGAAAGTGGGGATGGGGGCTAAGTTGGATGATCAGCCATGATCTTGCTAAATAGCAGAGTAAGGCTGAGTGGCCTACTCCTGCTCCTATATTCTACGCTTCTATGAAAATGGTGTCGATGCATTTAAGGGCAAGTTAAATAAAAATGAGGGAGAAAGGAATCCATCAAAGGGTGAGATGAATGAGTGAAGGGAAGTGACTGAACACTGGTATGGCCCAGTTAAACCAAATATGCTGTTTTCATACTGTAATTGCCCCTTGCCTGTGGACATGGCTCCTGTCCTAGAGGTACTGCTGGAGCCCAAAGTGTGCAATACCTCTCTCAAGTTGCCTCAGCTCCAAGGCAAAAATCTAAACTATCCTCAAGTTAATGGCCTCAAACCATTAACTTTCTAGTGAAACCCACTGGAGTGGTAACCCAAGCTCAGTTTACACCAAAGAGGTGGTGTAGTCATAATGTCACTGGACTAATGATCCAGAACCCCAAGTTAATGTTCTGGGGCCAGGTGTTCAAATCCCACCATGACAACCAGTGGAGACTGAATTCAATAAAAACCTGTAATTAAAAAAAGTCTTCTCGAGTTGCAACCATTTTGTGGGCAGCACACCCAGCACCAGGGACCCAGGTTCGATTCCAGCCTGGGGCGACTGTCTGTGTGGAGTTTGCACATTCTCCCCGTACCTGCGTGGGTTTCCTCCAGATGCTCTGGTTTCCTCCCACAGTCCAAAGATGTGCAGGTCAGGTGAATTGGCCATGCTAAATTGCCCATAGTGTTAGGTGCATTAGTTAGAGGGAAATAGGTCTGGGTGGGTTACTCTTCAGAGGGTCGGTGTGGACTTGTTGAAGGGCCTGTTTCCACACTGTAGGGAATCTAATCATTTCAATTATCACAAAAACCCATCTGGTTCATTAATGTCCTTTAGGGAAGGAAATCTGCCGTCCTTACCTGGTCTGGCCTACATATGCCCCCAGACCCATGTGTTGGATTCTTAACTACCCTCGATGAAATTAGGGGTGGGTAATGAATGCTGCCCTAGCCGGAAATGGCCAAGTCTCATGGAAGAGTTTTTAAGGAACCCGCCTGGGCCCACTACCGCTGAGGCAAGTTACAAACAGCAAAGTGAACACAGTACTCAAACCTGGGTGCTTCTGGGCTGCATGGATCAATAACTTCATTGAGAGGGCTCTCAAGATGGTCATCTAAGGTTCTAATTAATAAAACAAAATAAAATAAATAAAATGATAAAATGACCAAATAAAATACCACAGATAAAATGACCAAATCCCTGGCAACCAGTGACAGCTTTTTTAGTGCTGTATCCTTCCTTGAATGTTGTAGAGAGCCATCACCTTATAAAATCAACAGGGCCCTGGTATAATAAAAAAGATGTACGCAACAATTAAGCAGTGAGACACAAGTCCACATCCAAAGGAGAAACAGCCTTGACAAAACAAACTCTGCTTCCCGGGGAGCGGACGAGAGATCAGCAGTGGTGGGTTAGTTGACCAATGGGTCAGCTTCACCGTTCTCCACCAGCCGTGGGTCATGGTTTCTCCTGCTTTTTCTCAAGGTCACAGGGTCACGTCACTTGTTTGTCAGGCCGTGACCATCTGGGTTCCTCTGGGTCCTGGCTGCAGACCCAAAAGACTGTCCGCACAGAACAGAGAGAGAACCTGTCCCAGCAAGTGTCAGCCTCGTGCACAATAGAATTGTCAACATAAGTCCAAATTCCCAGTTAAGTAAAACACAGGCAGTATTAAATCATCACGGGTATATTGTTTCTTTTAATTTTATGCTCCAGCAAGCACATCTTAATTGCTAAACGCTTGTTCTTATACCTCACACCAACACTGCCAGAGTATTTTTGCTCCCTGGTGAAAAACAGGTATGTTTCACATTTGTAGTTTGTAATTGAAATATTGAAATACGAGAGTAAGAGGGACGTGAGTTTACCCAGTAACGTGACAATAATATTTCACAGTCCAGCAGGCTAACATCTCTCTGAATTCCTCTTTCAGTTTTTCCAGTCAGCAAGAGAGCTCAGTGGGGATGAGGGAAATGAGAAAGGGATGTGAGGGAAATGAGAAAGGGATGTGGGAGCAAAGAGAAGGGGGGGGTGGGTACAGGGACCAAAGAGAGGGAAAGTGGGGGGGAGGAGGGAGAACAAAAGATTTGAATATAGTGGAA
>NC_057726.1:63902557-63913265 GCF_004010195.1 Chiloscyllium plagiosum | reverse complement strand
GGGAAAGGAGAAAGGAAAGACAGGGGCACACTGATGAAAAAGAAGGGAATGGGCAAAGAGGAGAAAGAGGGATGGGGACAATCAATGTAGGTAATTTGAGAGAGTTGGAAGGAAGTTGGAGAGGGGGAGAAGCGAGAGAGGGGGAAGAGGTGGGAGAGGGGGAAAAGTGGGAGATGAGGAGAGAACATAAGATATGAAATAGGAGCAACATAACCCTCATCTCCCCAGAATGGCAAGATTCAGTTAGTCAGTCTCCTCTCTAAATATTGTCAGTGATGTAACCTCCACAACTGTTTGGCGTGGAGAATTTCAGACATTCACTGCTCTCTGGAAGAAGAAATTCCTTCACACCTCAGTTCCCTGATTCATAGAAATCACAGAATCCCTACAGTGTGGAAACAGGCCATTTAGCCCAACAAGTCGACATCGACCGACCAAAGAGTAACCCACCCAGATCCATTCCCCTACCCTATTACTCTACATTTCCCCTGACTAATGCACCTAACCTACACATCCCTGAACACTAAACGCAGTTTAGCACAGTCAATTCACCTAACCTGCACATCTTTGGATTGTGGGAGGAAACCGGAGCACCCGGAGGAAACCCACGCAGACACGGGGTCCCTAGTTCACGATGCCCCCAGTAGTGGAAACATTTGGATGGCACAGTGGCTCAATGGTAGGCATTGTTACCTCACAGTGCCAGGGACCTGGGTTCAATTCCAGCCTCAGGGTGGAACTGTCTGAGTGAGTATGCACATTCTCCCCTTGTCTGTGTGTGTTTCCTTACAGAGGAAATCTTTCTTAAGGGAGAAAAGGAGAGGGAGAAGAAGACAGGAAAGGAGGAGGGAAGAGGAAGAGAAGGGATGATTAGGGGACAGGGAGAAAGACAGAGAAGGGGGAGTGAGGAAAGAAAGAGCAGAAAGCAAGTCTAAAGAAACACTTTGTCATCTGCCAACACACACGGATGGTTTGTAGCTAGATGGCAGCCATTTTGTCAACTGACCAGATGACAAATTGTACTCACGGAGCCGTGGCCTGGGAAAACCACCAGAGAAATGAGTGGAACAACAGTCAACTGTTATGAAGTTAAACAGCAATGACAGGATTATACACCCCTCCCGGGATGTAGCTCTGGAAAACCGAGACTGAAGCTAAACATAAGCACAGACACCATTGAGTAGCAATGAACAAAGAGTCCCCACATATGGCAAAACTACAAAACCACGTGACACTTGTGACAACATGGATTGGAATATTCTGCTTATTAAAACCACCGGTTTACCAATGGAAACCACAATTCAGTGCTTTAAACCGTCAGATGCGTATTCTTTAAAAGTGGAGGCAGCAGCATCTCGCAAGTCATAATGTAGGAGAAAATTTCAGAGAACAATGGGTCTGAAAATGTGACTGGGTCCATCAAAAATACCTCCATCATAACTGCACACTGACTGACATCAAGGGGCTAGTTCTCTTATGCCCGGAAAGCACAGCATCTCAGAATTGGCACAGTGCAGAAAGAGGCCAATCATCCCATCGAGCCTGACATTAGGTTACAGAACGAGTGCCATATCCTGCACACTATTTCTCAATTAGTCAATGAAAGTCCAACAATATACAGGAGGACATTGACCACTACCTTAGAACACATGGACTTGCAAACTGTTGTCCAGAATCATCAATTTGTGACAAAATATTTGATTTGTTACAATCTCTGTGGAGACCAGTAACTTTTAAAGAGGGCTTCAAATACTGAAAGTGACATGGACAACAGCAGAATAAAGAATGATGATGAAATGTCACTTTCTTTCTCACAAAGAACTTCAACTTCAAAATATAGCAAAGAAATCCCCATATGACTTGTGGCATGAAAATCTATTGCTATCTTTAAATTGGACAGGCCCAAAATTATTCTCAACTCCCGATGTTTTTCCTCTTCCCTCTCCTAGTTGCCAGTCCCAGAATAGACATCACTCTGAAGCTTACACAATAGATTCCTGCCCTTGAGTTTTAAGTTAGGCAAATCTTCCAGCCTCACTTAAAACCTTCCCAATTTAGTCTCAAATCAAAGTGTAAGAAAGCACATTCTGAATGCTTTGAATTCAAGTAGAAACGTTAGTTACTCTCAATACCAACTAAATTGAAAAGGAAACAACACAATACCTATACACCTGTAATACCTATACAATATCTATATAATACCTATATACCTATAATTCTGTAGTTTTGGGCACTTTGGCATCCACTAATGGCATGGTAAAAAAAAAACTACTGTTTCCAAGTTTAAATACCTCACATCTTCTTGGCTGCAAAATATCCAAAGTCTTCCTTTAATCTCAAACATCGACTCCACCAGTTTCCTCATCTCCCCAAACATTCCTGATGAAGGGCTTATGCCTGAAACATTGACTCTCCTGCTCCTCGGATGCTGCCTGACCGGCTGTGCTTTTCCAGCGCCACACTTTTTGCCTCTGACTCTCCAGCATCTGCAGTCCTCGCTTTCTCCTTTAATCTCAGTCAGTCAGTCCACCTACAGAGAACGATCAGGCAGACTTCAGGACAGATCATCTGTCCCTCTTCATTACCGTAGATTTAAAAATCCAGTCACATTAAACACAATGATCCTCAGAACTGAGAAAAAAACCCAATTATGTTCCATCCTGATGGAACTCCTGATCAGAGCAGGTTTTCTGGTGGTGTTGCCAATATGAATATATTTTTGTAATTTTGACATGGGCTGAATTAACTTTTTTTTCCAATATGTCTGGTTTTACTGTGCACCTTAACTTTTGCTGAGCTAACCGAGGCCTGCTAAAACCAGGAGTACCTTAGACCAACAGCGGGAGGTGGAAACACCACATTAAAATTTTCCTTTTCCACGTTTACCACTTAGCGTCAGATTTCTGAAGACACAGTTCGATGGAAAGCCAGCAGGTTCCTGAAGAGATGAATGATATTCAAGGTACTTAACAGTGAGTCAAATAGAAGCAAAATGATCTTCCTGCAGAGCTAAGTACAGTCCTGATATATGACAAAGGAAAAGACAATTATGATTTTGCAATGAAAGAAGCAGGACATGAATCATTTGGACATTTATAGAAAACTTTCATCATAGAAGGTTCCCCCAAGAACTTCCCAAAGGAGCGTGCTCAGATATTGAGAAAGTTGACTATAGCCAGAACCAATGGGTAGGATTTAAGACAAGCCCTGAAGTTAGATAGGGCTCCTGGAAGAGTTTGCGAAGGAAATGGACCCTGGGTCACTGGAGATGAGCCAAAAGAAAAGAAGAATGTATTCAAAAGGAGGGTTTGAGAATCAGAAAGTTCTTCAAGGGATGTGGGGTTGGAGCCAGTTACAGAGATGGAGAGAGTTGAGGCTACTGACGGATTTGAACACATGAATGAGAATATCAAATTGAACATGGTGAGGAGCAGCCAACATCTGACAGCCAGGAACCAAGGAGTGGGGACTTGGTGTTGATATGCAAGTACTGGATGAGCTGAAATTTAAAATGACAGAACATGGTCAGGTGAGGGTCCTGAGTCATCAAAAACATGGTCAACTAGCTCCTAGTCTTTACAGTTTCACACGACCTTCTACTTCCAGGACAGTTCCCTCTTGCCTGGAAGTCACTCCGACAAGTTCCTCACCCTTCAAAAGCTCACTATACTTCCTTTTCCTACAAAGTTGTCTTTCTCAACTCTGCTCCTTAAATCAATTTAGCTGACTTCCCCATTACTTGAATGCTTTATCAGTCATATTTTTCTAAATGTGAATCGCTCTGGCACCACCGAGTGATACCAAACTAAATGAGCTTAAATTTGAACATATCCACATTCACTTTAGCATTTGGAAAACTGGAACATCCCCACTACTAAAACAACACAGAGGGGAATGGACAGATGTTGTAGTTTTGGTGTATCATAAGTTAAATGTGTTCCCATTAACTCTTTGGTGGAGAAAGTGAGGACTGCAGATGCTGGAGATCAGAATCGAGAGTGTGGTGCTGGAAAAGCGCAGCCGGTCAGGCAGCATCTGAGGAGCAGGAGAATCGACGTTTCAGGCATAAGCCCTTCATCAGGATTCCTGACGGGCGTATGCCTGAAACGTCGACTCTCCTGCTCCTCAGACGCTGCCTGACCGGCTGTGCTTTTCCAGCACCACACTCTCGACTCTGCTAACTCTTTGCCAACCCGACAACACGAACTGAAAAACTGGGACTCTTGCCAAAACCTGCAAAGGCTTCCCAAAGTATCGATGGCCATATGGTACAGAGAGAATTCGAGAAGATTTGTAGCTCAGGTTGTGGGTGGGGTAGTTGACTTGCTCTCAGACATTTTGTCACCATGCGAGGTAACATGATCAGTGAGCCTCCGATGAAGCGCTGGTCTTCTGTCCCACTTGCTATTTAGTGTCTGTTTCTGCTGGGGTTGATGGTGTCATTTCCAACACGCACAAACAGAACTGCGTCGAACATTGCTCAAGCAAGCCACAACACACCGCAGCACCCCGGAGCTGTGCATAGCAGAACAAAGAACAGCTACACCACGTCTGCAGAAACAACCAAAAGCCTAATCTGCCGATACCTACACGACAGACCGCAATAGGAAAACATAACACACCCAGTACACTGGCCACATGGCTATACATTAAGGACATATCAGAAATGACCATCAGGCTACTCCGATCCCTAGGTATCATGGTACCCCACAAGCCAACTAACGCACTACGACAACTGCTAACAACCGTAAAGGATCCTTTCCCACAACCAAACAGGACTAACGTTATACACAAAATACGATGTAAACGCTGCCAGCAACACGACATAGGGCAAACAGGAAGATAATTAGCCACCATGGTACACAAACACCAACCAGCCACCAAGAGACATGACAGCTATCACTTGTATCACTTCACACAGACAATTCCACTGGGACAATGTATCGACCCCACGACAGACCAAACAGAGACAGGCACAGGAATTCCTGAAACTCAACTCGAAACCCCATTAACAAGCCTGTAAATTTGGAGTGCATATACCAACCACTCAGAAACAGAACCAGCAACAAAACCGGAAATGACACCACCAAGCCCAACAGAACTAAGATACACAAATAGCAAGCAGGACAGAAATACTTACCTCGTGGAATCAGCAGCCTCCATTTTGCAGCAGCAGCGGGAGCAGTCGAATTGCACTCTGGGAAGGTGAGTGAACTGATATAATTGGATTCAGCTCCACTTACCCGCCCTCTCACCGTATCCCTTAATTCCTTTATTGTTCAAAAAAAAAATCTATCTTAGCTTTAAAAACGTTTACTGAAGTAACACCAACTACTTCCCTGGGCAGGGATTTCCACAGATTCACAACCCTCTGGGTGAAGAAGTTCCTTCTCAATTCAGTCCAAAATCTGCTCCCCCTAATCTCGAGGCTATGCCCTCTTGTCCTAGTCTCACCCACCCATGGAAACATCCTCTCTACTTCTATCTCATTTAATCCCTTCATACTTTTATACGTTTCTATAAGATTCCCCTTCATTCTTCTGAATTCCAATGAATATAATCCCAGTCTACTCAGCCTCTCCTCATAACCAACCCCCTCAACCCCAGAATCAACCTAGTGAGCCTCCTCTGCACCCCCTCCAGTGCCAGTACATCCTTTCTCAAGTAAGGACACCAAATCTGCGCACACTACTCCAGGTGTGGCCTCACCAGCATCCTGTACATCTGTAACATAACCTCCCTGCTTTTAAACTCAATCCCTTTCGCAATGAAGGACAAAATTCCATTTGCCTTCGTAATTACCTGTTGTACCTGCAGACCAACCCTCTGTGATTCATGCACAAGGACACCCAGGTCCCTCTGCATAGCAGCATGCTGCAACTTTTTACCATTCAAGTAATAGTCCTTTTTACTGTTGCTCCTACCAAAATGGATGACTTCACATTTATTAACATTGTATTCCATCTGCCAGACCTTTGCCCACTCACTCAATGTACCTATGTTCCTCTGCAAAGTTTCACAGTCCTCTGCACACTTTCCTCTGCCACTCATCTTAGTGTCATCTACAAACTTTGACAGACTACACGTGGTCCCCAACTCCAAATCATCTCTGTAAATTGTGAGTAATTGCGGTCCCAATACCGATCACTGAGACACACTGTTAGTTACTGATTGCCAACCAGAATAGCACTCATTTATCCCCACTCTTTGCTTCCTGTTGGTTAACCAATCCTCTATCCATGCTAATACTTTACCCATAATGCCATGCATCTTTATCTTATGCAGCAGCCTCTTGTGCTACACCTTGTCAAAGGCCTTTTGGAAATCTAGGTAACACCACATCCACTGGGTCCTCATTGTCCATGATGCCCGCAATGTCTTCATAGAATTCCAAACGATTAATTAAGAATGACCTGCCCTTCATGAACCCACGATGTGTCTGCCTCATGGGATAATGTTTTGTTGCGATGTCTTGCTATTTCTTCCTTGATAGTAGACTCAAGCGTCTTCCCCACAACAGAGATTAAGCTGCTGGTCCATCATTCCCATCTTTTGTCTCCCTTCCTTTTTAAACAGTGGTGTCACATTTGCTATTTTCCAATCTACTGGGACTGTTCCAGAGCCCAGCAAATTTTGGAAAATGACCACCAGTGCACTTGCTATTTCTCCCGCTAAATCTTTTTGTACTGTGGGATGCATTCCATCAGGGCCAGGAGACTTATCTATCCCTAGCTCCACTGGCTTTCCCAATACTAACTCTTCCATAAGAGTGATTGTTTCCAGGTCCTCAACTACCTGTACCTACCTGTCAATTACGGGCATGTTATTAGTATCCTCCTCTGTGAAGACCGATATAAAATACCTATTCAATGCCTCGGCCATTTCATCATATCCCATAATTCAATGCTCCTTCTCATCCTGTAAAGGACTAACATTTACTTTAGCCACTCTTTTTTGTTTTATATATTTATAGAAACCTTTGCTATCTGTCTTTATAGTCCGCATTAGTTTTTTTCTCATGTTCTATCTTACTTTTCTTTAGAGGTCTTCTTGTGGCTTTCTGTTGACCTTTAAAGTTCTCCCAATTTTCTAGTTTCCTGCTGATCTTGGCCACTTTGAATGCCTTCTCTTTCAATTTGACAGCCTCCCTTACTTCCTTAGACACCCAGGGCAGATTTTCTTACAGTCCTTCCTTTTCACTGGAATATACTTTTGCTGAGCATTTTGAAAGTGTGCGGGAAGTGCGTCCAGCTGCAGCCCTTGTTAGACCGCATGACGTCTCCGGAGCTGCGGATGGACTCACTTTGGACCAACCGCGATGCTGAGGGGGTGGTGGATAGCACGCTTAGCAAATTGGTCACACCGCAGGTTAGGATTGCTGAGGGAGAAAGGGAATGGGAGACCGAAAGGCAGAGAAAGAGCAGGAGGGCAGTGCAGGTGTCCCCTGCGGCCATCTCTCTCCTGTTTGGATACTGTTGGGGGAGATGGCTCACCAGGGGAAGGCACTGTGGCTGGCTCTGCTGTACAGAAAGGCGGGAAAAAGATTGGAAGCAGCTACAGTCATAGGGAATTCAATTGTAAGGGGAGTAGACAGGGGCTCTCTGGTCGAAAACGAGATTCCCAAATGGCATGCTGTCTCCGAGGTGCACGGGTTAGGGATATCTCAGATCAGCTGCAGAACATTCTGAAGCGGGAGGGTGAACAGCCAGTTGTCATGGTGCATTTAGGCACCAATGATATAGATTAAAAAAAATAGGATGAGGGCCTACAAGCAGAATTTAGGGAGTTAGGAGCCAAGTTAAAAAGTAGGACCTCTGAGGTAGTAATCTCAGGATTGCTACCAGTGCCACGCGCTAGTCAGTGTAGGAATGTTAGAATAAGCAGGATGAAGGAGTGGCTTGAGAGATGGTGCAGGAAGGAGGGGTTCAGCTATGCGGGACATTGGGACCGGTTCTGGGGGAGGTCCATTCCAAACTGGACGGTCTACACCTGAGTCGTACTGGAACCAATGTCCTAAGGGGTGTTTTTGCTAACGCTGTAGGGGAGGGTTTAAGCTAATGTGGCAGAGGGGAGGGAACCAAATGAAGCGGTTAGTGGACAATAAGAAGCTAGTAACTAAAGCCTGTAAGGAACTAGATAATGAAGTCAGCGTGACTAAGGGGAAGAGTAGGCAGGGAGCAGATGATGAACGCAAAGGGACTGGTGGTCTGAGGTGCATTCGTTAAAATGCAACAGTGTAGTAGGTAAAGCAGATGAACTTAGGGCTTGGATTAGTACCTGGGAGTAGGACTTTATTGCTATTACTGAGACTTGGTTGAGGGAAGGGCAAGATTGGCAACTAAATATTCCAGGATGTCGATGCTTCAGGTGGGATAGAGAGGGAGGTAAAAGGGGCGGCAGAGTTGCATTACTGGCCAGAGAGGATATCACAGCTGCTGCTGAAGGAGGGCACTATGGACGACTCCAGCAGTGAGGCAATATGGGCAGAGCTCAGAGATGGGAAGGATGCGGCAACAATGTTGGGCCTGTACTACAGGCCTCCCAACAGCGAGCGTGAGATAGAGGTACAAATATGTAACCAGATCACGGAAAGATGTAGAAGCAACAGGGTGGTGGTGATAGGAGATTTTAATTTTCCCAACATTGACTGGGATTCACTTCGTGTTAGCGGTCGAGATGGAGCAGAGTTTGTAAGGAGCATCCAGAGAGTTTTCTAGAGCAGTATGTTATTAGTCCAACTCAGGAAGTGGCCATACTGGACATGGTGTTGGGGAATGAGCCTGGCCAGGTGGTTGGTAGGGGATTACTTTGGGAATAGTGACCACAATTCCGTAAGTTTTGGAATGCTCATGGACAAAAATGAGAGTGGCCCAAAGGAAGAGTGCTAAATTGGAGGAAGGTCAACTGTAGCAAAATTTGGCAGGAGCTGGGGAATATAGATTGGGAAAAGCTGTTTGAAGGTAAACCCACATTCGAGATGTGGGAGGCTTTTTAAGAGAGGTTGATTAGAGTGCAGAAGAGACATGTCCCTGTGAAAATAGGGATGGAAATGACAAGATTGGGGAGCCTTGGATGACAGGTGAAATTGAGAGACTGGCTAAGAGGAAAAGGAAGCATATGTAAGGTCTGGGCAACTGAAGACAG
This sequence comes from Chiloscyllium plagiosum, assembly GCF_004010195.1. Classification (NCBI taxonomy): domain Eukaryota; kingdom Metazoa; phylum Chordata; class Chondrichthyes; order Orectolobiformes; family Hemiscylliidae; genus Chiloscyllium; species Chiloscyllium plagiosum. Next base: position 63,904,121 of record NC_057726.1, on the reverse strand, counting down.
AAGCAGCTTTGGAAGAACATCGGGAATGTAGGACCAATCTGAAACGAGGAATTAAGAGGGCGAAAAGGGGTCATGAAATATCTTTGGCAAACAGGATTAAGGAACATCCCAAAGCCTTTTATGCGTATATAAGGGGCAAGAGGGTAACTAGAGAAAGGATTGGCCCACTCAAGGACAAAGGAGGGAAGTTATGCGTGAAGTCAGAGAAAATGGGCAAGATTCTTAACGAGTACTTTGCATCGGTGTTCACTGAGAGGGACATAATGGATGTTCAGGTTAGGGATGAATGTTTGATTACTCTAGGGCAAGTCGGCATAAGGAGGAAGTGTTGCGCATTCTAAAAGGCATTAAGTTGGACAAGTCCCCAGGTCCAGATAGGATCTATCCCAGAACCGGGATAGCTGGGACCTTAACAGATATCTTTGCAGCATCCTTGAACACAGTTGAGGTCCTGGAGGACTGGATAATTGGTAATGTTGTCCCCTTGTTTAAGAAGGGGAGGAGGGATAATCCAATAACTATAGACCGGTGATCCTGACGTCAGTGATAGGGGAGCTGCTGGAGAAGTTACTGAGGGATAGGATCTATTCCCATTTGGAATAAAATGGGCTTATCAAAGATAGACAGCATGGTTTCATGCAGGGAAGGTCATGTCTTACCAACTTAATTATTTGAGGAAGTGACAAAGTTGACTCATGAGGGAAGGGCTGTACATGTCACATACGTGAACTTTAGTAAGGCATTTGATGAGGTTCCCCAAGGTAGGCTGATGGAGAAGGTGGAGTCACATGGGGTCCAGGGTGTACAAGCTAGATGGCTGGGCAGCAGGAGACAGGATGCCCCCTGCAGTTCTGGAACCCCATGTAAATCAGACAAACACGGAAATCGGCGCTGTTGTATTTATGTACCTGTGTTGGACTGCTGCAAACAGTCTGATATAACAACCGAAAACCACTCAGAACAGCAAGAACAATCATTTCTGACACTATAGTTAAGGAGATATTACCCAACACTGATTCCAAACGTGGACTCCAGATTGCAAATAAAAAAAAGACCACACAGTGACCATGACCCAGACCCCACAGTGACCCCGGCCCAGACCCCACAGTGACCATGACACAGACCCCACAGTGTCCGAGACCCAGAGCCCACAGTGACCATGACCCAGACCCCACAGTGACCGTGACCCAGACCCCACAGTGACCCCTGGCCCAGACTCCACAGTGACCCCGGCCCAGACCCCACAGTGACCCCGGTCCAGACCCCACAGTGATCGCGACCCAGACCCCACAGTGATCGTGACCCAGAACCCACAGTGACCCTGGCCCAGACCCCACAGTGACCATGACCCGGACCCCACAGTGACAGCAGCCCAGACCCCGCAGTGACCGTGACACAGACCCCACAGTGACCCTGATCCCGACCCCACAGTGACCGTGACCCAGACCCCACAAAGACCGAGACACAGACCCCACAGTGACCGTGACCCTGAACCCATATTGATCACGGCCCAGACCCTACAGTGACCCCTGGCCCAGACTCCACAGTGACCCCGGCCCAGACC
>NC_057726.1:63897251-63902088 GCF_004010195.1 Chiloscyllium plagiosum | reverse complement strand
ACCCCACAGTGACCGTGACACAGACCCCACAGAGACCAAGACACAGACCCCACAGTGACCGTGACCCAGACCCCACAGTGACCGCGACCCAGACCCCACAGTGACCGTGACCCAGACCCCACAGTGACCCAGGCCCCACAGTGACCCAGGCCCCGACCCACAGTGACCCAGGCCCCGACCCACAGGTGACCGTGACACAGACCCCACAGTGACCGCGACACAGACCCCACAGTGACCCCGGCCCAGACCCTACAGTGACTGTGATTCAGACCCCACAGTGACCCCTGCCCCGAACCCACAGTGACCGCGATCCAGACCCCACAGTGACCGTGACCCACACCCCACAGTGGCCCCGGTCCAGACCCCACAGTGACCCTGGCCCAGACCCCACTGTGAGTGCGACCCAGACCCCACAGTGATCGTGACCCAGACCCCACACTGGCCCCGGCCCAGACCCAACAGTGACCGTGACCCAGACCCCACACTGACCGCAGCCCAGACCCCACAGTGACCGCAACCCAGACCTCACAGTGATCCCAGCCCAGACCCCACAGTGACCGTGACCCAGAACCCACAGTGACCCTGGCCCAGACCCCACAGTGACCATGACCCAGACCCCACAGTGACCCTGGCCCAGACCCCACAGTGACCCTGGCCCAGACCCCACAGTGACCACGACCCAGACCTCACAGCGACCGCGACCATACCACACTGTGACCTCTGCCCAGATCCCACAGTGACCATGACCCAGACCCCACAGTGACCCTGGCCCAGACCCCACAGTGACCGTGACCCACACCCCACAGTGACCGTGACACAGACCCCACAGAGACCAAGACACAGACTCCAAAGTGACCGTGACCCAGACCCCACAGTGACCGTGACACAGACCCCAAAGTCACCGAGAGCCAGACCCCACAGTGACCGCGACACAGACTCCACAGTGACTGTGAATCAGACCCCACAGTGACCCCCGCCCGGAACCCACAGTGACCGTGACCCCAACCCCACAGTGACCGTGGCCCAGACCCCACAGTGACCCCGGCCCAGACCCCCCGGTCCAGACCCCACAGTGACCCCCGCCCAGACCCCACAGTGACCATGACCCAGACCCCACAGTGTCCCCCGCCCAGACCCCACAGTGACTGTGAATCAGACCCAACAGTGACCCCCGCCCAGACCCCACAGTGACCGTGACCCAGACCCCACAGTGACTCCAGGCCAGACCCCACAGTGACCACGACCCAGAGCCCACAGTGACCGCGACCCAGACCCCACAGTGACCGTGACCCAGACCCCACAGTGACCCAGGCCCCGACCCACAGTGACCCCGGTCCAGACCCCACAGCGACCCCGGCACAGACCCTACAGTGACCCCGGCCCAGACCCAACAGTGACCGTGACCTAGACCCCACAGTGACCGCGACCCAGACCCCACAGTGACCGCAACCCAGACCCCACAGTGACCGTGACACAGACTCCACAGTGACCCCGGCCCAGACCCCACAGTGACCGTGACACAGACCCCACAGTGACCGTGACACAGACCCCACAGTGACCGAGAACCAGACCCCACAATAACCGCGACACAGACCCCACAGTGACCCCAGCCCAGACCCTACCATGACTGTGATTCAGACCTCACAGTGACCCCTGCCCCGAACCCACAGTGACCGTGACCCACACCCCACAGTGGCCCCGGTCCAGACCCCCCAGTGACCGTGACCCAGACCCCTAAATGACCGTGTTCCAGAACCCACAGTGACCATGACCTAGACCCCACAGTGACCCCAGTCCAGAGCCCATAGTGACCGCGACCCAGACCCCACAGTGACCGTGACCCAGACCCCACAGTGACCCCGGCCCAGAGCCCACAGTGAGCATGACCCAGACCCCACAGTGACCTCGGTCCAGACCACGCAGTGACCCTGGCCCAGACCCAACAGTGACCATGACCGTGACCTCACAGTCACCCCGGACCCGACCACACAGTGACCCCGGCCCCGACCCCACAGTGACCGTGACCCAGAACCCACAGTGACCGCGACCCAGACCCAACAGTGACCGCGACCCAGACACCACAGTGACCGTGACCCAGACCCCACAGTGACCTCGGTCCAGACCCCACAGTGACCCCGACCCAGAGCCCACAGTGACCGTGACGCAGACCCAACAGTGACCCCGGTCCAGACCCCACAGTGACCGTGACCCAGACCCCAGAGTGACCACGACCCAGACCACACAGCGACCACGACCCAGAGCCCACAGTGACCACGACGCAGACCCCAAAGTGACCGTGACCCAGACGCTACAGTGACCCCGGCCCAGAGCCCATAGTGACCGTGACCCAGACCCCACAGTGACCATGACCTAGAACCCACAGTGACCGTGACTCAGATCCCACAGTGCCCGCGACCCAGACCCCACAGTGACCCCGGTCCAGACCCCACAGTGACCGTAATGCAGAGCCCACAGTGGCCCCGGCCCAGAGCCCAAAGTGACCATCCCCACAGTGACCGCGACCCAGACCCAACAGTGACCGTGACCCAGACCCCACACTGACCCCGGCCCAGACACCACAGTGACCGCAACCCAGACCTCACAGTACCCCTGGCCCAGAACCCACAGTGACCATGACCCAGACCCCACAGTGACCCCAGTCCAGACCCCACAGTGACTAGGACCCAGACCCCACAGTGACCCTGGCCCAGACCTCACAGTGACCGTCACCCAGACCCCACAGTGACCGCGACCCAGACCCAACAGTGACCGTGACCCAGACCCCACAATGACCGTGACCCAGACCCACAGTGACTGTGACACAGACCCCACAGTGACCCCGGCCCAAACCACACAGTGACCCCGGCCCAGACCCCACAGTGACCCCGGTCCAGACCCCACAGTGACTAGGACCCAGACCCCACAGTGACCCCGGCCCAGACCCCACAGTGACCGGGACCCAGACCCCCACAGCCACCCCGGTACAGATCACAGTGACCCCAGCCCAGACCCCACAGTGACCTGGCCCAGACCTCACAGTGACCGTCACCCAGACCCCACAATGACCGTGACCCAGACCCACAGTGACTGTGACACAGACCCCACAGTGACCCCGGCCCAAACCACACAGTGACCCCGGCCCAGACCCCACAGTGACCGTGACCCAGACCCCTCAGCGACCGCGACCCAGACCACACTGTGACCTCTGCCCAGACCCCACAGTGACCGTCACCCAGACCCCACAGTGACTCCGGCCCAGATTTCACAGGGACCCCGGCCCAAACCCCACAGTGACCCCGACCCAGACGGCACAGTGACCGTGACCCAGACCCCACAGTGACCGTGACCCAGACCCAACAGTGGCCCCGGTCCAGACCCCACAATGACCATGTCCCAGACCCCTGAATGACCGTGTTCCAGACCACACAGTGACCCCGGCCCAGACCACACAGTGACCCAGGCCCAGACCCCAGAGTGACTGCGGTCCAGACCCCACAGGCACACCAGCCCAGACCCCACAGTGACCGTGGCCCAGACCCCACAGTGACCGCGACCAAGACCCAACATTGACCGAGACCCAACATTGACCGAGACCCAGACCCCACAGTGACCCCGGCCCAGAGCCCACAGTGAGCATGACCCAGACCCCACAGTGACCGCGACCCAGACCCCACAGTGACCGTGACTCAGACCCCACAGTGACCCAGGCCCAGAGCCCACAGTGATGCCGGCCCAGAGCCCTCAGTGAACGTGACCCAGACCCAACAGTGACCACGTCCCACACCCCACAGTGACCGTGACCCTGACCCCACAGTGAGCCTGGCCCAGACCCCACAGTGACTGCGACCCAGACCCCACAGTGACCCCGGCCCAGACCCCACAGTGACCGTGACTCAGACCACACAGTGGCCCCGGCCCAGACCACACAGTGGCCCCGGCCCAGACCACACAGTGAGCCCGGTCCAGAGCCCACAGTGACCAGGACCCAGACCCCACAGCGACCCCGGTACAGATCACACAGTGACCGCGACCCAGACCCCACAGTGACCCTGGCACAGACCTCACAGTGACCGTCACCCAGACCCCACAGTGAACGCGACCCAGACCGCACAGTGACCGTGATCCCGATCTCAGAGTGACCGTGACCCAGAGCCCACCATGACCCAGACACACAGTGACTATGACACAGACCCCACAGTGACCCCAGCCCAAACCACACAGTGACCCCGGCCCAGACGCCACAGTGACCGTGACCCAGACCCCACAGTGACCGTGACCCAGACCCCACAGCGACTGCGACCCAGACCACACTGTGACCTCTGCCCAGACCCCACAGTGACCGTCACCCAGACCCCACAGTGACTCCGGCCCAGATTTCACAGGGACCCCGGCCCAAACCCCACAGTAACGGCGACCCAGACCCCACAGTGACCATGACCTAGACCCCACAGTGACCATGACCTAGACCCAACAGTGACCACGACCCAGACTCCACAGTGACCGCGACCCAGACCCCACAGTGACCGTGACCCAGACCACACAGTTACCGTGACCCAGACCCCACAGTGACCCCGACCCAGTCCCCACAGTGACCGTGACCCAGGCCCCACAGTGACCGTGACACCGACCCCACAGTGACACCAGCTAAGACCAAACAGTGACCACGACCCAAACGCCACAGTGACCCTGACCCAGACACCACAGTGACCACGACCCAGACCCAACAGTGCCCACGACCCAAACGCCACAGTGACCCTGACCCAGACACCACAGTGACCACGACCCAGACCCAACAGTGCCCACGACCCAAACGCCACAGTGACCCTGACCCAGACAC
>NC_057726.1:63895874-63896261 GCF_004010195.1 Chiloscyllium plagiosum | reverse complement strand
GACCCCACAGTGAGCCTGGCCCAGAGCCCACAGTGATCGCCACCCAGACCCCACAGTGTCCGTGACTCAGACCCCACAGTGACCCGGGTCCAGACCCCACAGTGACCGCGACCCAGACCCCACAGTGACCGTCACCCAGACCCCACAGTGACCGCGACCCAGACCCCACAATGACCGTGACCCAGACCCACAGTGACTGTGACACAGACCCCACAGTGACCCCGCCCCAAACCACACAGTGACCCCGGCCCAAACCACACAGTGACCCCGGCCCAGACCCCACAGTGACCGTCACCCAGACCCCACAGTGACTCAGGCCCAGATTTCACAGGGACCCCGGCCCAAACCCCACAGTGACCCCGACCCAGACCCCACAGTGACCGTGAC
>NC_057726.1:63893371-63895374 GCF_004010195.1 Chiloscyllium plagiosum | reverse complement strand
GGGTCTGGGTCACGTTCACTGAGGGCTCTGGGCTGGCATCACTGTGGGCTCTGTGTCACAGTCACTGTGGGTCTGGGTCACGGTGGGGTCAGGGTCACGGTCACTGTGAGGTCGGGGTCACGGTCACTATGGGGACTGGGTCGCGTTCACTGTGGGGTCTAGGTGATGGTCACTGTGAGGTCTCGGCCAGGGTCACTGTGGGGTCTGGGTCGCGGTCACTGTGTGATTTGTACCGGGGTCGCTGTGGGGGTCTGGGTCCCGGTCACTGTGGGGTCTGGGCCGGGGTCACTGTCGGGTCTGGGTCCTGGTCACTGTGGGATCTGGACCGGCGTCACTGTGGGGTCAGGGTCCTGGTCACTGTGGGGTCTGGACCGGGCTCACTGTGTGGTCTGGCCCGGGGCCACTGTGGGGTCTGGGTCACGGTCACTGTGGGGTCTGGGCCGGGGTCACTGTGGGGTCTGGGTCGCGGTCACTGTGGGGTCTGGACCGGGGTCACTGTGGGGTCTGAGTCACGGACACTGTGGGGTCTGGGTGGTGATCACTGTGGGCTCTGGGCCAGGCTCACTGTGGGGTCTGGGTCACGGTCACTGTGGGGTCTGGGTCGTGGTCACTGTGGGGTCTGGGTCATGGTCACTGTGGGGTCTGGGTCGTGGTCACTGTGGGGTTGGGGTCGCGGTCACTGTAGTGTCTGGGTCAGGGTCACTGTGGCGTTTGGGTCGTGGGCACTGTTTGGTCTTAGCTGGTGTCACTGTGGGGTCTGTGTCACGGTCACTGTGGGGCCTGGATCACGGTCACTGTGGGGACTGGGTCGGGATCACTGTGGGGTCTGGGTGATGGTCACTGTGGGGTCTGGGTCGGGGTCACTGTGGGGTCTGGGTGACGGTCACTGTGAGGTCTGTGCCAGGGTCACTGTGGGGACTGGGTCGCGGTCACTGTGGGGTCTGGGCCGGGGTCACTGTGGGGTCTGGGCCCTGGTCACTGTGGGGTCTGGGCCCTGGTCACTGTGGGGTCTGGACCGGGTTCACTGTGTGGTCTGGGCCGGGGCCACTGTGTGGTCTGAGTCACGGTCACTGTGGGGTCTGGGCCGGGGTCACTGTGGGGTCTGGGTCACGGTCACTGTGGGGTCTGAGTCACGGACACTGTGGGGTCTGGGTGGCGATCACTGTGGGCTCTGGGCCAGGCTCACTGTGGGGTCTGGGTCACGGTCACTGTGGGGTGTGGGTCGTGGTCACTGTTGGGTCTGGGTCACGTTCACTGAGGGCTCTGGGCCGGCATCACTGTGGGCTCTGGGCCTGGGTCGCTGTGGGGTCTGGGTCACGGTCACTGTGGGGTCTGGGCCGGGGTCACTGTGGGGTCTGAGTCAGAGTCACTGTGGGGTCTTGGGTCGCGGTCACTGTGGGGTATGGGTCATGCTCACTGTGGGCTCTGGGCCGGGGTCACTGTGGGGTCTGGGTCTCGGTCAATGTTGGGTCTGGGTCGCGGTCACTGTGGGGTCTGGGTCGGGGTCACTGTGGGGTCTGGACCGCAGTCACTCTGGGGTCTGGGCCTGGGTCACTGTGTGGTCTGGGCGGGGGTCACTGTGGGTTCTGGGACACAGTCATTCAGGGGTCTGGGACATGGTCATTTTATGGTCTGGACGGGGCCACTGTTGGGTCTGGGTCACGGTCACTTTGGGGTCTGGGTCACGGTCACTCTGGGCTCTGGGCTGGGGTCACTGTGGGATCTGAGTCACAGTCACTGTGGGCTCTGGGCCGGGGTCACTGTGGGGCCTGTGCCGGGGTCACTGTGGGGTCTGGGTCATGGTCACTGTGCGGTCTGGGTTCCGGTCACTGTGCGGTCTGGGTCGTGGCCACTGTGGGCTCTGGGCTGGGGTCACTGTGTGGTGAGTCACGGTCACTGTGGCGCCTGGGTCGCGATGACTGTGGGCTCTGGGCCGGGCTCACTGTGGGGTCTGGGTCATGGTCGCTGTGGGGTCTGGGTCATGGTCACTGTGGGATCTGGGT
>NC_057726.1:63888030-63890445 GCF_004010195.1 Chiloscyllium plagiosum | reverse complement strand
TCACTGTTGGGTCTGGACCGGGGTCACTGTGGGGTCTGGGTCACGGTCACTGTGGGGTCGGGGGCGGGGTCACTGTGGGGTCAGGGCTGGGGTCACTGTGGGGTCTGGGTTGCTGTCGCTGTGGGGTCTGGGTCACGGTCACTGTGGGGTCAGGGCCGGGGTCACTGTGGGGTCTGGGTCGCTGTCGCTGTGGGGTCTTGTCCAGGGTCACTGTGGGGTCTGGGTCGCGGTCACTGTGGGGTCTGGGTGAACGGTCACTGTGAGGTCTGGGCCAGGGTCACTGTGCGGTCTGGGTCACGGTCACTGTTGGGTTTGGGCCGGGGTCCCTGTGAAATCTGGGCCGGAGTCACTGTGGGGTCTGGGTGACGGTCACTGTGGGGTCTGGGTCAGGGCCACTGTGGGGTTGGGTCGTGGTCACTGTTGGGTCTTAGCCGGTGTCACTGTGGGGTCTGTGTCACGGTCACTGTGGGGCCTGGGTCACGGTCACTGTGGGTTCTGGGTCGGGATCACTGTGGGGTCTGGGTGATGGTCACTGTGGGGTCTGGGTCACGGTTCCCATGGGGTCTGAGTCGCCGTCACTGTGGGGTCTGGACCCGGGTCACTGTGGGGTCTGAGTCACGGACACTGTTGGGTCTGGGTGGCGATCACTGTGGGCTCTGGGCCAGGCTCACTGTGGGGTCAGGGTCACGGTCACTGTGGGTTGTGGGTCGCGGTCACTGTTGGGTCTGGGTCACGTTCACTGAGGACTCTGGGACGGCATCACTGTGGGCTCTGGGCCTGGGTCACTGTGTGGTCTGGGTCACGGTCACTGTGGGTTCTGAGCTGGGGTCACTGCGGGGTCTGAGTCACGGTCACTGTGTGGTCTGGGTCGCGGTCACTGTGGGCTCTGGGCTGGGGTCACTGTGGGGTCTGTGCTGGGGTCACTGTGGGGTCTGGGTCATGGTCACTGTGGGGTCGGGGCCGGGGTCACTGTGGGGTCGGGGCCGGGGTCACTGTGGGGTCTAGGTCATGGTCACTGTGGGATCTGGGTCTTGGTCACTGTGTGGCCTGGCCCGGGATCATTGTGGGGTCTGGGTCTCAGTCACTGTGGTTCTGGGTCACGGTCACTGTGCGGTCTGGCCCAGGGTCACTGTGGGGTCTGGGTCACGGTCACTGTGGGGTCTGGGTCGTGGTCACTGTGGGGTCTGGGTCATGGTCACTGTGGGGTCTGGGTCGTGGTCACTGTGGGGTCGGGGTCGCGGTCACTGTAGTGTCTGGGTCAGGGTCACTGTGGCGTTTGGGTCGTGGGCACTGTTGGGTCTGGGTCGTGGTCACTGTGGTGTCTGGGTCAGGGTCACTGTGGCGTTTGGGTCGTGGGCACTGTTTGGTCTTAGCTGGTGTCACTGTGGGGTCTGTGTCACGGTCACTGTGGGGCCTGGGTCATGGTCACTGTGGAGTCTGGGTCGGGGTCACTGTGGTGTCTGGGTGACGGTCACTGTGAGGTCTGTGCCAGGGTCACTGTGGGGACTGGGTCGCGGTCACTGTGGGGTCTGGGCCCTGGTCACTGTGGGCTCTGGACTGGGTTCACTGTGTGGTCTGGGCCGGGGCCACTGTGGGGTCTGAGTCACGGACACTGTGGGGTCTGGGTGGCGATCACTGTGGGCTCTGGGCCTGCGTCACTGTGGGGTCTGAGGCAGGGTCACTGTGGGGTCTTGGGTCGCGGTCACTGTGGGGTCTGGGTCATGCTCACTGTGGGGTCTGGGCCGGGGTCACTGTGGGGTCTGGGTCTCGGTCAATGTTGGGTCTGGGTCGCGGTCACTGTGGGTCTGGGTCGGGGTCACTGTGGGGTCTGGGCTGGGGTGCCTGTGGGGTCTGGACCGCAGTCACTCTGGGGTCTGGGCCTGGGTCACTGTGTGGTCTGGGCCGGGGTCACTGTGGGTTCTGGGACACAGTCATTCAGGGGTCTGGGACACGGTCATTTTGTGGTCTGGACCGGGGCCACTGTTGGGTCTGGGTCGCGGTCACTTTGGGGTCTGGGTCACGGTCACTGTGTGGTCTGGGCCAGGGTCACTGTGGGGTCTGGGTTGCGGTCACTGTGTGATCTGTACCGGGGTCGCTGTGGGGGTCTGGGTCCCGGTCACTGTGGGGTCTGGGCCGGTGTCACTGTGGGGTCTGGGTCCTGGTCACTGTGGGGTCTGGACCGGGCTCACTGTGTGGTCTGGCCCGGGGCCACTGTGGGGTCTGGGTCACGGTCACTGTGGGGTCTGAGTCACGGACACTGTGGGGTCTGGGTGGCGATCACTGTGGGCTCTGGGCCAGGCTCACTGTGGGGTCTGGGTCACGGTCACTGTGGGGTCTGAGTCACGGACACTGTGGGGTCTGGGTGGCGATCACTGTGGGCTCTGGGCCAGGCTCACTGTGGGGTCTGGGTCACGG
>NC_057726.1:63881514-63887879 GCF_004010195.1 Chiloscyllium plagiosum | reverse complement strand
GGTCACTGTGGGGTCTGGACCCGGGTCACTGTGGGGTCTGAGTCACGGACACTGTGGGGTCTGGGTCGCGATCACTGTGGGGTCTGGGTCACGGTCACTGTGGGGTCTGGGTCACGGTCACTGTGGGGTCTGAGTCACGGACACTGTGGGGTCTGGGTGGCGATCACTGTGGGCTCTGGGCCAGGCTCACTGTGGGGTCAGGGTCACGGTCACTGTGGGTTGTGGGTCGCGGTCACTGTTGGGTCTGGAACACGTTCACTGAGGGCTCTGGGACGGCATCACTATGGGCTCTGGGCCTAGGTCAGTGCGTGGTCTGGGTCACGGTCTCTGTAGGTTCTGAGCTGGGGTCACTGCGGGGTCTGAGTCACGGTCACTGTGTGGTCTGGGTCGCGGTCACTGTGGGCTCTGGGCTGGGATCACTGTGGGGTCTGTGCTGGGGTCACTGTGGGGTCTAGGTCATGGTCACTGTGGGATCTGGGTCTTGGTCACTGTGTGGTCTGGCCCGGGATCATTGTGGGGTCTGGGTCTCAGTCACTGTGGGTTCTGGGTCACGGTCACTGTGCGGTCTGGCCCAGGGTCACTGTGGGGTCTGGGTCACGGTCACTGTGGGGTCTGGGTCGTGGTCACTGTGGGGTCTGGGTCATGGTCACTGTGGGGTCTGGGTCGTGGTCACTGTGGGGTTGGGGTCGCGGTCACTGTAGTGTCTGGGTCAGGGTCACTGTGGCGTTTGGGTCGTGGGCACTGTTGGGTCTGGGTCGTGGTCACTGTGGGTTCGGGGTCGCGGTCACTGTTGGGTCTGGGCCGGGGTCACTGTGGGGTCTGGGTCACGGTCACTGTGGGGTCTGAGTCACGGACACTGTGGGGTCTGGGTGGCGATCACTGTGGGCTCTGGGCCAGGCTCACTGTGGGGTCTGGGTCACGGTCACTGTGGGGTGTGGGTCGTGGTCACTGTTGGGTCTGGGTCACGTTCACTGAGGGCTCTGGGCCGGCATCACTGTGGGCTCTGGGCCTGGGTCACTGTGGAGTCTGTGTCACGGTCACTGTGGGTTCTGGGCCGGGGTCACTGTGGGGTCTGAGTCAGGGTCACTGTGGGGTCTTGGGTCGCGGTCACTGTGGGGTCTGGGTCATGCTCACTGTGGGCTCTGGGCCGGGGTCACTGTGGGGTCTGGGTCATGGTCACTGTGGGGTCTGGATCATGGTCACTGTGGTTTCGGGGCCGGGGTCACTGTGGGGTCTGTGTCGCGGTCACTGTGGGGTCTGGGTCTGGGTCACTGTGGGGTCTGGGTCGCGGTCACTGTGGGTCTGGGTCGGGGTCACTGTGGGGTCTGGACCGCAGTCACTCTGGGGTCTGGGCCTGGGTCACTGTGTGGTCTGGGCCGGGGTCACTGTGGGTTCTGGGACACAGTCGGGCTGGATCTGGTCACTGTGGTTTCGGGGCCGGGGTCACTGTGGGGTCTGTGTCGCGGTCACTGTGGGGTCTGGGTCTGGGTCACTGTGGGGTCTGGGCCGGGGTCCCTGTGGGGTCTGGGTCACGGTCACTGTGGGGTCTGGGTCTGGGTCACTGTGGGTTCTGGGCCGGGGTCCCTGTGGGGTCTGGGTCACGGTCACTGTGGGGTCTGGGTCACGGTCACTATGGGGTCTGGGTCGCGGTCACTGTGGGGTCTGGGTCACGGTCACTGTGGGGTCTGGGTCTGGGTCACTGTGGGGTCTGGGCCGGGGTCACTGTGGAGTCTGTGTCACGGTCACTGTGGGGTCTGGGTCGCGGTCACTGTGGGGTCTGGGTCACCGTCACAGTGGGGTCTTGGTGGCGGTCACTGTGGGCTCCGGGCCGGGCTGACTGTGGGGTCTGGGTCATGGTCACTGTGGGGTCTGGGTCGCAGCCACTGTGGGTCTGGGTCGCGGTCACTGTTGGGTCTGGGTCGGGTTCACTGTGGGCTCTAGGCCGGGATCACTGTGGGCTCTGGGCCGGGGTCACTGTGGGGTCTGTGTCACGGTCACTGTGGGGTCTGAGTCACGGTCACTGTTGGGTCTGGGTAGCGGTCACTGTGGGGTCTGGGTCGCGGTCACTGTGGGGTCTGGGCCGGGGTCACTGTGGGTTCTGTGCCGGGGTCACTGTGGGGTCTGAGTCATGGTCACTGTGTGGTCTGGACCGAGGTCACTGTGTGGTCTTGGTCACGGTCACTGTAGGGTCTGGGTCACGGTCACCGTGGGGTCTGGGTCGCGGTCACGGTGGGGTCTGGGTCGCGGTCACGGTGGGATCTGGGTCACGGTCACTGTGGGCTCTGGGCCGGGGTCACTGTAGGGTCTGGACCGCAGTCACTGCGCGGTCTGGGCCTGGGTCACTGTTTGGTCTGGGCCGGGGCTACTGTGGTGTCTAGGTCGGGGTCACTGTGGTCTCTGGGTTGGGGTCCCTGTGGGGTCTGGGTCATGGTCACTTTGGGTCCTGGGACATGGTCATTTAGGGGTCTGGGTCACGGTCACTGTGTGGTCTGGGTCACGGTCACTGTGCGGTCTGGACGGGGTCACTGTGTGGTCTGGGTCACGGTCACTGTGCGGTCTGGGTCACGTTCACTGTGGGCTCTGGGCCGGGGTCACTGTGGGGTCGGTGACGCGGTCACTGTGGTGTCTCGGTCAGGGTCACTGTGGACTCTGGGCCGGGGTCACTGTGGGGTCTGGTTCATGGTCACTGTGGGTTCGGGGCCGGGGTCACTGTGGAGTCTGTGTCACGGTCACTGTGGGGTCTGGGTCACGGTCACTATGGGGTCTGGGTCACGGTCACTATGCGGTCTGGGTCGGGGTCACTGTGGGGTCTAGGTCATGGTCACTGTGGGGTCGGGGCCGGGGTCACTGTGGGGTCTGGGTCTCGGTCACTGTGGGGTCAGGGCTGGGGTCATTGTTGGGTCTGGGTCGCGGTCACTGTGGGGTTCATTGTTGGGTCTGGGTCGCGGTCACTGTGGGGTCTGGGCCGCGGTCACTGTGGGGACTGGGCTGGGGTCACTGTGGGGTCTGGGCTGGGGTGCCTGTGGGGTCTGGACCGCAGTCACTCTGGGGTCTGGGCCTGGGTCACTGTGTGGTCTGGGCCGGGGTCACTGTGGGGTCTAGGTCATGGTTACTGTGGATTCTGGGACACGGTCATTGTTGGCTCTGGGACACAGTCATTTTGGGGTCTGGACCGCAGTCACTCTGGGGTCTGGGCCTGGGTCACTGTGTGGTCTGGGCCGGGGTCACTGTGGGGTCTAGGTCATGGTTACTGTGGGTTCTGGGTCACGGTCACACTGGGCTCTGGGCTGGGATCATTGTGGGGTCTGAGTCACGGTCACTGTGGGCTCTGGGCCGGGGTCACTGTGGGGTCTGTGCCGGGGTCACTGTGGGGTCTGAGTCACGGTCACTGTGGGCTCTGGGCCGGGGTCACTGTGGGGTCTGGGTCATGGTCACTGTGGGGTCTGGTTCATGGTCACTGTGGACTCTGATCTGGGGTCACTGTGGGGTCTGAGTCGTAGTCACTGTGGGGTCTGGGCCGGGGTCGCTGTGGGTTCTGGGACACGGTCACTTAGGGGTCTGTGTCGCGGTCACTGTGGGGTCTGGGCTGGGGTCACTGGTGTGTCTAGGTCACAATCACTGTGTGGTCTGGCCCGGGATCATTGTGGGGTCTGGGTCTCAGTCACTGTGGGGTCTGCGTCACGGTCACTGTGCGGTCTGGCCTGGGGTCCCTGTGGGGTCTGGGTCATGGTCACTGTGGGGTCTGCGTCGTGGTCACTGTGGGGTCTGGGTCGCGGTCACTGTGGGGTCTGGGTCGCGGTCACTGTGGGGTCGGGGTCGCGGTCACTGTGGGGTCTGGACCCGGGTCACTGTGGGGTCTGGGTCGCGGTCACTGTGGGGTCTGGGCCGGGGTCACTGTGGGCTCTGGGCCGGGGTCACCGTGGGGTCTGGGTCACGGTCACTGTGGGGTGTGGGTCGCGGTCACTGTTGGGTCTGGGTCACGTTCACTGAGGGCTCTGGGCCGGGGTCACTGTGGGGTCTGGCCCTGGGTCACTGTGGAGTCTGTGTCACGGTCACTGTGGGGTCTGGGTCGCGGTCACTGTGGGCTCTGGGCCGGGGTCACTGTGGGGTCTGAGTCACGGTCACTATGGGGTCTGGGTCGCGGTCACTGTGGGCTATGGGCCGGGGTCACTGTGGGCTCTGGGCCGGGGTCACTGTGGGGTCTGTGCTCGGGTCACTGTGGGGTCTAGTTCATGGTCACTGTGGGGTTGGTGCCGGGGTCACTGTGGTGTCTGGGCCATGGTCACTGTGGATTCGG
This sequence comes from Chiloscyllium plagiosum, assembly GCF_004010195.1. NCBI lineage: Eukaryota > Metazoa > Chordata > Chondrichthyes > Orectolobiformes > Hemiscylliidae > Chiloscyllium > Chiloscyllium plagiosum. The sequence continues at coordinate 63,883,582 of NC_057726.1, read as the reverse complement.
GGCCGGGGTCACTGTGGGGTCTGATTTACAGTTACTATCGGGTCTGGGCTGGGGTCACTGTGGGGTCTGGGTCTCGGTCAATGTTGGGTCTGGGTCACGGTCACTGTGGGGTCTGGGCCGCGGTCACTGTGGGGTCTGGGCTGGGGTGCCTGTGGGGTCTGGACCGCAGTCACTCTGGGGTCTGGGCCTGGGTCACTGTGTGGTCTGGGCCGGGGTCACTGTGGGTTCTGGGACACGGTCATTCAGAGGTCTGGGACACGGTCATTTTGGGGTCTGGACCAGGGCCACTGTTGGGTCTGGGTCACGGTCACTTTGGGGTCTGGGTCACGGTCACTGTGGGGTCTCGGTCACAGTCACTGTGGGGTCTCGGTCACGGTCACTCTGGCCTCTGGGCTGGTGTCACTGTGGGGTCTGTGCTGGGGTCACTGTGGGGTCTGGGCCGGGGCCACTGTGGGGTCTGGGCCGGGGTCACTGTGGGGTCTAGGTCATGGTCACTGTGGGGTCTGGTTCATGGTCACTGTGGGTTCGGGGCCGGGGTCACTGTGGGGTCTGTGTCGCGGTCACTGTGGGGTCTGGGTCTGGGTCACTGTGGGGTCTGGGTCTGGGTCACTGTGGGGTCTGGGCCGGGGTCACTATGGGGTCTGGGTCGCGGTCACTGTGGGGTCTGGGTCACCGTCACAGTGGGGTCTGGGTCGCGGTCACGGTGGGCTCCGGGCCGGGCTGACTGTGGGGTCTGGGTCATGGTCACTGTGGGGTCTGGGTCTGGGTCACTGTAGGGTCTGGGTCACGGTCACTGTGGGGTCTGGGTCGCGGTCACGGTGGGGTCTGGGTCATGGTCACTGTGGGTTCTGTGCCGGGGTCACTGTGGGGTCTGAGTCATGGTCACTGTGTGGTCTGGACCGAGGTCACTGTGTGGTCTGGGTCACGGTCACTGTAGGGTCTGGGTCACGGTCACGGTGGGGTCTGGGTCGCGGTCACGGTGGGGTCTGGGTCATGGTCACTGTGAGCTCTGGGCCGGGGTCACTGTAGGGTCTGGGTCACGGTCACTATGGCGTCTCGGTCACGGTCACACTGGGCTCTGGGCCGGGGTCACTGTGGGGTCTGAGTCACGGTCACTGTGGGGTCTGGGTCACAGTCATTGTGGCGTCTCGGTCATGGTCACACTGGGCTCTGGGCTGGGGTCACTGTGGGGTCTGGTTCATGGTCACTGTGGAGTCCGTGTCACGGTCACTGTGGGGTCTGGGTCGCGGTCACTACGGGGTCTGGGTCGCGGTCACTGTGGGGTCTGGGTCACGGTCACCGTGGGGTCTGGGTCGCGGTCACGGTGGGATTTGGGTCACGGTCACTGTGGGCTCTGGGCCAGGGTCACTGTGGGGTCTGGGTCGCGGTCACTGTGGGCTCTGGGCCGGGGTCACTGTGGGGTCTGGACCGCAGTCACTGTGTGGTCTGGGCCAGGGTCACTGTGGTGTCTAGGTCGGGGTCACTGTGGGCTCTGGGTTGGGGTCCCTGTGGGGTCTGGGTCATGGTCACTTTGGGTCGTGGGACACGGTCATTTAGGGGTCTGGGTCAGGGTCACTGTGAGGTCTGGGCGGGGTCCACTGTGGAGTCTGGGTCACGGACACTGTGGGGTCGGGGCGGGGTCACTGCGGGGTCTGGGTCACGGTCACTGTGGGGTCTGGGCCGGGGTCACTGTGTGGTCTGGGTCACGGTCACTGCGGGGTCTGAGTCATGGTCACTGTGGGCTCTGGGTCGGGCTCACTGTGGGGTCTGGGTCATGGTCACTGTGGGGTCTGGGTCATGGTCGCCGTGGGGTCTGGGTCGCGGTCACTGTGGGGTCTGGGTTGCGGTCACTGTGGGGTCTGGGTCGCGGTCACTGTGGGGTCTGGGTCGCGGTCACTGTGGGATCTGTGTCACGGTCACTGTGGGGTCTCGGTCAGGGGCACTGTGAACTCTGGGCTGGGGTCACTTTGGGCTCTGGGCCGGGGACACTGTGGGCTCTGGACCGAGGTCACTGTGGGGTCTGGGTCGCGGTCACTGTGGGATCTGTGTCACGGTCACTGTGGGGTCT
>NC_057726.1:63877972-63881135 GCF_004010195.1 Chiloscyllium plagiosum | reverse complement strand
TGGTCACTGTGGGGTCTGGGTCGCGGTCACTATGGGCTCTGGGCCGGGGTCACTGTTGTGTCAGGGTCGCGGTCACCGTGGGGTCTGGGCCGCGGTCAATGTGGGGTCTGGGCCGGGGTCACTGTTGTGTCAGGGTCGCGGTCACCGTGGGGTCTGGGTCGCGGTCACTATGGGCTCTGGGCCGGGGTCACTGTTGTGTCAGGGTCGCGGTCACCGTGGGGTCTGGGCCGCGGTCAATGTGGGGTCTGGGCCGGGGTCACTGTTGTGTCTGGGTTGCGGTCACTGTGGAGTCTGGGCCGCGGTCACTGTGGGGTCTGGACTGCAGTCACTGTGTGGTCTGCGCCGGGGTCACTATGGTGTCTAGGTCGTGGTCACTGTTGGGTCTGCGTTGGGGTCCCTGTGCGGTCTGGGTCACAGCAACTGTGGGGTCTGGGTCACGGTCACTGTGGGGTCTGGGTCACTGACACTGTGGGGTCTGGGCCGGGGTCACTGTGGAGTCTGAGTCATGGTCACTGTGGGCTCTGGGCCGGGCTCACTGTGGGGTCTGGGTCATGGTCACTGTGGGGTCTGGGTCGCGGTCACTGTGGGGTCTGGGTCGCGGACACTGTGGGGTCTGGGTCACGTTCACTGTGGGGTCTCGGTCAGGGTCACTGTGGACGCTGGGCTGGGGTCACTTTGGGCTCTGGGTCCTGGTCACTGTGGGCTCTGGGCCGGGGTCACTGTGTGTTCTGGACCGAGGTCACTGTGGGGCCTGGGTCACGGTCACTGTAGGGTCTGGGTCACGGTCACTGTGGGGTCTGGGTCGCAGTCACTGTGGGCTCTGGGCCGGGGTCACTGTGGGGTCTGGGCCGGGGTCACTGTGGAGTCTGGGTCACGGTTCACTGTGGGCTCTGGGCCGGGGTCACTGTGGGGTCTGGGTCACGGTCACTGTGGGCTCTGGGCTGTGGTCACTGTAGGGTCTGGACCGGGGTCACTGTGGGGTCTGCGTCGCGGTCATTGTGGGGTCTGGGCCGGGGTCCCTGTGGGGTCTAGGCAGCAGTCACTGTGGGGTCTGGGCCGGGTTCACTGTGGGGTTTGGGTCGCGGTCACTGTGGGGTCTGGGCCGGGGTCACTGTGGGGTCTGGCTCTCGGTCACTGTGGGGTCTGTGTCATGGTCACTGTGGGGTCTGTGTCACGGTCACTGTGGGGTCCGGGCCGGGGTTACTGTGGGGTCTGGGCTGGGGTCACTGTGGGGTCTGTGTCACGGTCACTGTGGGGTCTGGGTCGCGGTCACTGTGGGGTCTGGGCCGGGGTCACTGTGGGGTCTGGGCCAGGGTCACTGTGGGGTCTGGGCCAGGGTCACTGTGGGGTCTGGGTCGCGGTCACTGTGGGGTCTGGGTGGTGGTCACTATGGGCTCTGCGACGGGGTCACTGTGGGGTCTGGGTCACGGTCACTGTTGGGTCTGGGCTGGGGTCACTGTGGGGTCTGGGTCACGGTCACCGTGGGGTCTGGGTCACGGTCACCGTGGGGTCTGGGTCACGGTCAACGTGGGGTCTGGGTCGCGGTCACGGTGGGATCTGGGTCACGGTCACTGTAGGGTCTGGGCCGGGGTCAGTGTGGGGTCTGGGTCGCGGTCACTGTTGTGTCAGGGTCGCGGTCACTGTGGGGTCTGGGTCACGTTCACTGTGGGCTCTGGGCCGGGATCACTGTGGGCTCTGGGCCGGGGTCACTGTGGACTCTGGGCTGGAGTCACTGTGGGGTCTGAGTCACGGTCACTGTGGTCTCTGGGCCGGGGTCACGGTGGGATCTGGGTCACGGTCACTGAAGGGTCTGGGCCGGGGTCAGTGTGGGGTCTGGGTCACGGTCACTGTGGGGTCTCGGTCACGGTGGGGTCTGGGTCACAGTCACCGTGGGGTCTGGGTCGCGGTCACTGTGGGGTCTGGGTCGCGGTCACTGTAGGGTCTGGGTCGCGGTCACTGTTGTGTACGGGTCGCGGTCACTGTTGTGTACGGGTCGCGGTCACTGTGGGGTCTGGGCCGCGGTCACTGTGGGGTCTGGGCTGGGGTGCCTGTGGGGTCTGGGTCATGGTCACTGTGGGTCCTGGGACACGGTCATTTAGGGATCTGGGTCACAGTCACTGTGGGGTCTGGGCCGGGGCCACGGTGGGGTCTGGGTCACGGTCACTGTGGGGTCTGGGCCGGGGTCACTGTGGGGTCTGGGTCACGGTCACTGTGGGCTCTGGGTCATGGTCACTGTGGGTTCGGGGCTGGGGTCACTGTGGGGTCTGGGTCGGGGTCACTGTGGGGTCTGTGTCACGGTCACTCTGGTGTCTGGGCCGGGGTCACTGTGGAGTCTGTGTCACGGTCCCTGTGGGGTCTGGGTCACGGTCACTGTGGGGTCTGGGTCGCGGTCACTATGGGGTCTGGGTCACCGTCACTGTAGGATCTGTGTGGCGGTCACTGAGGGCTCTGGGCCGGGGTCACCGTGGGGTCTGGATCACGGTCACTGTGGGGTCTGGGTCACGGTCACTGTGGGGTCTGGGTCACGGTCACTGTTGGGTCTGGGTCACGGTCACTGTGGGGTCTGGGCCGGGGTCACTGTGGGGTCTGGGTCATGGGTCACTCTGGGCCGGGGTCACTGTGGGGTCTGGGTCACGGTCACTGTTGGCTTTGGGCCGTGGTCACTGTTGGGTCTGGGTCACGGTCAATGTAGGGTCTGGGCCGGGGTCACTGTGGGGTCTGCGTCGCGGTCATTGTTGTGTCCGGGCCGGGGTCCCTGTGGGGTCTGGGCAGCAGTCACTGTGGGGTCTGGGCCGGGTTCACTGTGTGGTCTGTGTCATGGTCACTGTGGGGTCTGGGTCGCGGTCACTGTGGGGTCTGGGCCGGAGTCACTGTGGAGTCTGTGTCACGGTTACTGTGGGGTCTGGGTCATGGTCACTATGTGGTCTGGGTCGCGGTCACTGTGGGGTCTGGGTCGCGGTCACTGTGGGGTCTGGGTCACGGTCACTATGGGCTCTGGGCCGTGGTCACTGTTGGGTCTGGGTCACGGTCACTGTGGGGTCTGGGCCGGGGTCACTGTGGGGTCTGGGTCACGGTCACTGTTGGCTTTGGGCCGTGGTCACTGTTGGGTCTGGGTCACGGTCACTGTGGGGTCTGGGCCGGGGTCACTGTGGGGTCTGGGTCA
>NC_057726.1:63831272-63876060 GCF_004010195.1 Chiloscyllium plagiosum | reverse complement strand
CACTGTGGGGTCTGGAACGGGGCCACTGTTGGGTCTGGTACGGGGCCACTGTGGGGTCTGGAACGGGGCCACTGTTGGGTCTGGTACGGGGCCACTGTGGGGTCTGGAACGGGGCCACTGTTGGGTCTGGTACGGGGCCACTGTGGGGTCTGGAACGGGGCCACTGTTGGGTCTGGTACGGGGCCACTGTGGGGTCTGGAACGGGGCCACTGTGGGGTCTGGAACGGGGCCACTGTGGGGTCTGGAACGGGGCCACTGTGGGGTCTGGAACGGGGCCACTGTGGGGTCTGGAACGGGGCCACTGTGGGGTCTGGAACGGGGCCACTGTGGGGTCTGGAACGGGGTCACTGTGGGGTCTGGAACGGGGCCACTGTTGGGTCTGGAACGGGGCCACTGTGGGGTCTGGAACGGGGCCACTGTGGGGTCTGGGCCATGGTCACTGTGGGGTCTGGGCCACGGTCACTGTGGGGTCTGGGCCAGGGTCACTATGGGGTGTGGGTCGCGTTCACTGTGGGTTCGGGGCCGGGGTCACTGTGGGGTCTGAATCACAGTCACTGTGGGGTCTGGGCCACGGTCACTGTGGGGTCTGGGTCACGGTCACTGTGGATTTGGGGCCGGGGTCACTGTGGGGTTTGGACCGGGGTCACTGTGGGTTGTGGCCTGGGTCACTGTGGGGTCTAGGTCACGGTCACTGTGGGGTCTGGGTCACAGTCACTGTGGGCTCTGGGCGGTGGTCACTGTTGGGTCTGGGTCACGGTCACTGTAGGGTCTGGGCCGGGCTCACTGTGGGGTCTGGGTCGCAGTCACTGTGGGGTTCGGGGTCGCGGTCACTGTGGAGTCTGGGTCGGGGTCCCTGTGGGTTCTGGGTCGGGGTCCCCTGTGGCGTCTGGGCAGCAGTCACTGTGGGGTCTGGGCCGGGCTCACTGTGTGGTCTGGAACGGGGCCACTGTGTGGTCTGGGTCATGGTCACTGTGGGCTCTGGGCCGGGGTCACTGTGGGGTCTGAGTCACGGTCACTGTGGGGTCTGGCCCGGGCTCACTGTGGGGTCTGGGACACGGTCACTGTGGGGTCTGTACTGGGGTCACTGTGTGGTCTGTGCCGGGGTCACTGTGGGGTCTGGGTCGCGGTCACTGTTGGGTCAGGGCCGGGGTCACTGTTGGGTCTGGGCCAGGGTCACTGTGGGGTCTGGGTCATGGTCACTGTGGGGTCGGGGCCAGGGTCACTGTGGGGTCGGGGCCGGGGTCACTGTGGGGTCGGGGCCGGGGTCACTGTGATGTCTAGGTCGGGGTCACTGTGGGCTCTGGGTTGGTGTCCCTGTGGGGTCTGGGTCATGGTCATTTAGGGGTCTGGGTCACGGTCACTGTGGGGTCTGGGCGGGGGTCACTCTGGGCTCTGGGTCACGGTCACTGTGGGGTCTGAACCGGGGCTACTGTGGGGTCTGGGTCACGGTCACTGTGGGGTCTGGGCCACGGTCACTGTGGGGTCTGGGCCGGGGTCACTCTGGGCTCTGGGTCACGGTCACTGTGGGGTCTGGGTCGCGGTCACTGTGGGTTCGGGGCCGGGGTCACTGTGGGGTCTGATTCACAGTCACTGTAGGGTCTGGGCCGGGGTCAATGTGGGGTCTGGGTCGCGGTCACTGTGGGGTCTGGGTCGCAGTCACTATGGGCTCTGGGCCAGGGTCACTGTTGTGTCTGGGTCGCGGTCACTGTGGGGTCTGGGCCGGGGTCACTGTGGGGTCTGGGTCAGGGTCACTGTGGGGTCTGAGTCACAGTCACTGTAGGGTCTGGGCCGGGGTCACTGTGGGGTCTGTGTCGCGGTCACTGTGGGGTCTGGCTGTCGGTCACTGTGTGGTCTGTGTCATGGTTACTGTGGGGTCTGGGCCGTGGTCCCTGTGGGGTCTGGGCCGGGGTCACTGTGGAGTCTGTGTCACGGTCACTGTGGGGTCTGGGTCACGGTCACTATGGGGTCTGGGTCACGGTCACTGTGGGCTCTGGGCCGTGCTCACTGTTGGGTCTGGGTCACAGTCACTGTAGGGTCTGGGCCGGGGTCACTGTGGGGTCTGGGTCGCGGTCACTGTGGGGTCCTGGCCGGGTTCCCTGTGGGGTCTGGGTTGGGGTCCTCTGTGGTGTCTGGGCAGCAGTCACTGTGGAGTCTGGGTCGCGGTCACTGTGGGGTCTGGACCAGGGTCACTGTGGGGTCTGAGTCACGGTCACTATGGGATCTGGGCCGGAATCACTGTGGGCTCTGGGTCGCGGTCACTGTGTGTTTTGGCCTGGGTGCCTGTGGGGTCTGGACCGCAGTCACTGTGCAGTCTGGGCCTGGGTCACTGTGTGGTCTGGGCCGGGGCCACTGTGGGGTCTAGGTCATGGTCACTGTGGGTTCTGGGACACGGTCATTTAGGGGTCTGAGTCACGGTCACTGTGGGGTCTGGAACGGGGCCACTGTGGGGTCTGGGTCACGGTCACTGTGGGGTCTGGGTCGCGGTCAATGTGGGATCTGGGTCACGGTCACTGTGGGGTCTGGGCCGGGGTCACTGTGGGGTCTGGGTCACGGTCACTGTGGGGTCTAGGTCACGGTCACTGTGGCGTCTGGGCCGGGGTCACTATGGGGTCTGGGTCGCAGTCACTGTGGGTTCGGGGCTGGGGTCACTGTAGGGTCTGGGCCGGGGTCACTGTGGGGTCTGGGTCACGGTCACTGTGAGGTCTGTGTCGCGGTCACTGGGGGTCTAGGTCACGGTCACTGTGGGGTCCGGGCCGGGGTCACTGTGGGGTCTGGGTCACGGTCACTGTGGGGTCTGGGTCACGGTCACTGTGGGGTCTGGGTCACGGTCACTGTGGGCTCGGGGCCGGGGTCACTGTGTGGTCTGGGCAGCAGTCACTGTGGGGTCTGGGTGGCGGTCACTGTGGGCTCTGGGCCGGGGTCACTGCGGGGTCTGGGTCACGGTCACTGTGGGGTCTGGGTCACGGTCACTGTGGTGTCTGGGCCGGGGTCACTGTGTGGTCTGGGCAGCAGTTACTGTGGGGTCTGGGTCACGGTCACTGTGTGGTCTGGGTCACGGTCACTGTGGGGTCTGGAACGGGGCCACTGTGGGGTCTGGGTCACGGTCACTGTGGGCTCAGGGTCGTGGTCACTGTAGGGTCTGGGTCGCGGTCACTGTGGGGTCTGGGTCAGGGTCCCCTGTGGTGTCTGGGCAGCAGTCACTGTGGGGTCTGGGCCGGGGTCACTGTGTGGTCTGGGTCATGGTCACTGTGGGGTCTGGACCGGGGTCACTGTGGGGTCTGAGTCACGGTCACTGTGGGGTCTCGGTCACGGTCATTGTGGTGTCTGAGTCAGGGTCACTGTGGTCTCTGGGCCGGTATCACTGTGGGCTCTGGGCCGGGGTCATTGTGGGGTCTGGACCGCAGTCACTGTAGGGTCTGGGCCGGGGTCACTGTGGGGTCTGGGTCGCGGTCACTGTGGGGTCTGCGTCACGGTCACTGTGGGGTCTGGACCGCAGTCACTGTAGGGTCTGGGCCGGGGTCACTGTAGGGTCTGGGCCGGGGTCACTGTAGGGTCTGGGCCGGGGTCACTGTAGGGTCTGGGTCGCGGTCACTGTGGGGTCTGCGTCGCGGTCACTGTGGGGTCTGGACGGGGTCACTGTGTGGTCTGGGTCATGGTCAATGTAGGGTCTGGGTCGTGGTCACTGTGGGGTCTGGACCGGGGTCACTGTGGGGTCTGAGTCACGGTCACTGTGGGGTCTCGGTCACGGTCACTGTGGTGTCTGAGTCAGGGTCACTGTGGTCTCTGGGCCGGGATCACTGTGGGCTCTGGGCCGGGGTCACTGTGGGGTCTGGACCGCAGTCACTGTGGGGTCTGGGCTGGGGTCACTGTGGTGTCTAGGTCAGGGTCACTGTGGGCTCTTGGTTGGGGTCCCTGTGGGGTCTGGGTCATGGTCACTTTGCGTCCTGGGACATGGTCATTTAGGGGTCTGGGTCACGGTCACTGTGGGGTCTGGGTCACGGTCACTGTGGGGTCTGGACGGGGTCACTGTGTGGTCTGGGTCACGGTCACTGTGCGGTCTGGGTCGTTTCCACTGTGGGGTCTGGACCAGGGTAACTGTGGGGTCTGAGTCACGGTCACTGAGGCGTCTGGGTCGCGATCACTGTGGGCTCTCGGCCGGGCTCACTGTGGAGTCTGGGTCATGGTCACTGTGGGGTCTGGACGGGGTCACTGTGTGGTCTGGGTCACGGTCACTGTGCGGTCTGGGTCGTTTCCACTGTGGGGTCTGGACCAGGGTAACTGTGGGGTCTGAGTCACGGTCACTGTGGCGTCTGGGTCGCGATCACTATGGGCTCTCGGCCGGGCTCACTGTGGAGTCTGGGTCATGGTCACTGTGGGGTCTGTGTCGTTTCCACTGTGGGGTCTGGACCAGGGTAACTGTGGGGTCTGAGTCACGGTCACTGTGGGGTCTCGGTCAGGGTCACTGTGGACTCTGGGCTGGGGTCACTGTGGGGTCTGAGTCACGGTCACTGGGGGGTCTGGGTCGCGGTCACTGGGGGGTCTGGGCCTGGGTCACTGTAGGGTCTGGGTCACGGTCACTGTGGGGTCGGGGCCGCGATCACTGTGGGCTCTGAGCCGTGGTCACTGTTGGGTCTGGGTCACGGTCACTGTGGGGTCTGGGCTGGGGTCACTGTGGGGTCTGGGTCACGGGTCACTGTGGGCTCTGGGCCGGGGTCACTACTGTGGGGTCTTGTTCACGGTCACTGTGGGCTCTGGGCCATGGTCACTGTAGGTTCTGGGTCACGGTCACTGTAGAGTCTGGGCCGGAGTCACTGTGGGGTCTGCGTCGCGGTCACTGTGGGGTCCGGGCCGGGGTCCCTGTGGGGTCCGGGCCGGGGTCCCTGTGGGGTCTGGGCAGCAGTCACGGTGGGGTCTGGGCCGGGTTCACTGTGTGGTCTGTGTCATGGTCACTGTGGGGTCTGGGCCGGAGTCACTGTGGGGTCTGGGTCATGGTCACTGTGGGGTCTGTGTCACGGTCACTGTGGGGTCTGGGCCGGAGTCACTGTGGGGTCTGTGTCGCGGTCACTGTGGGGTCTGTGTCACGGTCACTGTGGGGTCTGGGCCGGGGTACCTGTGGGGTCTGGGTCATGGTCACTGTGGGGTCTGGGTCACGGTCACTGTGGGGTCTGGGCTGGGGTGCCTGTGGGGTCTGGACCGCAGTCACTGTGTGGTCTGGGCCGGGGTCACTGTGGTGTCTAGGTCGGGGTCACTGTGGGCTCTGGGTTGGTGTCCCTGTGGAGTCTGGGTCATGGTCATTTAGGGGTCTGAGTCACGGTCACTGTGGGGTCTGGGCCGGGGCCACTGTGGGGTCTGGGCCACGGTCACTGTGGGGTCTGGGCCACGGTCACTGTGGGTTCGGGGCTGGGGTCACTGTGGGGTCTGATTCACAGTCACGATAGGGTCTGGGCCAGGGTCACTGTGGGTCTGTGCCGGGTCACTGTGGGGTCAGGGTCACGGTCACGATGGGGTCGGGGCCGGGGTCACTGTGGAGTCGGGGTCGGGGTCACTTTGGGGTGTGTGTCGCGGTCACTGAGGGGTCTGGGTCACGGTCACTGTTGGGTTGAGGTCGTGGTCACTGTGGGGTCTGGACCGGGGTCCTCTGTGGTGTCTGGGCAGCAGTCACTGTGGGGTCTGGGTCGCGGTCACTGTGGGGTCTGGACCAGGGTCACTGTGGGGTCTGAGTCACGGTCACTGTGGGATCTGGGCCGCGGTCACTGTGGGGTGTGGGCAGGGGTGCCTGTGGGGTCTGGACCGCAGTCACTGTGGGTCTGGAACGGGGCCACTGTGGGGTCTGGGTCACGGTCACTGTGGGCTCAGGGCCGGGGTCAGGGTCACGGTCACTGTGGTCTCTGGGCCGTGGTCATTGTTGGGTCTGGGTCACGGTCACTGTAGGGTACGGGCCGGGGTCACTGTGGGGTCCGGGCTGAGGTCCCTGTGGGGTCTGGGCCGGGGTCACTGTGTGGTCTGGGTCATGGTCACTGTGGGGTCTGGGCCGGGGTCCCTGTGGGGTCTGGGCCGGGGTCACTGTGGGGTCTGGACCGGGGTCACTGTGGGTCAGGGCCCCACAGTGACCGTGACCCAGACCCCACAGTGACCGTGACCCCGACCCTACAGTGACCGCAACCCAGACCACACAGAGACCGTGACCCAGACCAACAGTGACCCAGGCCCAGACCCCACAGTGACCGTGACCCAGACCCCACAGTGACCGTGACCCAGACCCCACAGTGACCATGACCCAGACCCCACAATGACAGCGACCAGACCCCACAGTGACCGTGACCCAGACCCCACAGTGACCGTGACCCAGACCCCACAGTGACCACGGCCCAGACCCCACAGTGACCGTGACGCAGACCGCACAGTGACCGAGACCCAGACCCCACAGTGATCCCGGCCCAGAGCACACAGTGACCGTTACCCAGACCCCACAGTGACCGTGACCCAGACCCCACAATGACAGCGACCCAGACCCCACAGTGACCGTGACCCAGACCCCACAGTGACCCAGGCCCCGACCCACAGTGACCCCGGCCCAGACCCCACAGTGACCCTGACCCCGAATTCACAGTGACCGTGACCCAGACCAACAGTGACCCAGGCCCAGACCCCACAGTGACCGTGACCCAGACCCCACAGTGACCGTGACCCAGACCCCACAGTGACCATGGCCCAGACCCCACAGTGACCGTGACGCAGACCGCACAGTGACCGAGACCCAAACCCCACAGTGATCCCGGCCCAGAGCACACAGTGACTGTTACCCAGACCCCACAATGACCCCGGCCCAGACCCCACAGTGACCGTGACCCTGACCCCACAGTGACCATGACGCAGACCCCACAGTGACCCCAACCCAGAGCCCACAGTGACTGCGACCCAGACCCCACAGTGACCGTGACCCAGACCCCACAGTGACCCAGGCCCCGACCCACAGTGACCCCGGTCCAGACCCCACAGTGACCCTGACCCCGAATTCACATTGACCGTGACCCAGACACCACAGTGACCCCGGCCCAGACCCCACAGTGACCATAACCCATACTCCACACTGACCCTGGCCCAGACCCCACAGTGACCCCGACCCAGACGCCAGTGACCGTGACACAGATCCCACAGTGACCCCGACCCAGACCCCACAGTGACCCCGACCCAGACCCCACAGTGACCCCGGCCCAGATCCCACAGTGAGCCCGGCCCAGACTCCACAGTGACCGCGACCTGGACCCCACAGTGACCACGACACTGTCCCCACAGTGACCCCAGGCCAGACCCCCCAGTGATCGTGACCAAGACCCCACATAACCGTGACCCAGACCCCACAGTGACAGAAACCCAGACTCCACAGTGACCCTGACCCAGACGCCACAGTGACCCCGACCCAGACCCCACAGTGACTGCGACCCAGACCCCACAGTGACCCCGGCCCAGACCCCACAGTGACCCCAGCTCAGACCCTAGAGTGACTATGACCCAGACCCCACAGTGACCCTGACCCAGACCCCACAGTGACCCCGGCCCAGATCCCACAGTGAGCCCGACCCAGACTCCATAGTGACCGCGACCCGGACCCCACAGTGACCACGACACTGTCCCCACAGTGACCCCAGGCCAGACCCCCCAGTGATCGTGACCAAGACCCCACATAACCGTGACCCAGACCCCACAGTGACCCCGGCCCAGACCCCAGAGTGACCATGGCCCAGACCCCACAGTGACCGTGACCCAGACCCCACAGTGACCCCTGCCCAGACCCCACAGTGACCCTGGCCCAGACCCCACAGTGACCGTGACCCAGACCCCACAGTTACCCCGGCCCAGACCCCACAGTGACCATGACCCAGACCCCACAATGACCCCAGCCCAGACCCAACAGTGACTGTGACCCCGACCCCACAGTGACCCCGGCCCAGACTCCACAGTGACTGTTGCCCAGACCCCAGAATGAGCGCGACCCAGACCCCAGAGTGACCGTGATCGAGACCGAGACCCCACAGTGATCCCGGCCCAGACCCCACAGTGACCGTGACTCAGACCCCACAGTGACCGTGACCCAGACCTCACAGTGACCCCAGCCCAGACCCAACAGTGACTGTGACCCCGACCCCACAGTGACCGCGGCCCAGACCCCACAGTGACTGTGGCCCAGACCCCAGAATGACTGCGACCCAGACCCCAGAGTGACCGTGATCGAGACCGAGACCCCACAGTGATCCCGGCCCAGACCCCACAGTGACCGTGACTCAGACCACACAGTGACCGTGACCCAGACCCCACAGTGACCCCGGCCCAGACCCTAGCGTGACCATGACCCAGACCCCACAGTGACCATGACCCAGACCCCACAGTGACCCCAGCCCAGACCCCACAGTGACCCCGGCCCAGACCCCAAAGTGACCGTGGCCCAGACCCCAGGGTGACCATGAACCAGAGCCCACAGTGACCCCGGCCCAGACCCCAGAATGACCGCAACCCAGACCCCAGAGTGACCGTGATCGAGACCGAGACCCCACAGTGACCCCGGCCCAGACCCCACAGTGACCGTGACTCAGACCCCACAGTGACCGTGACCCAGACCCCACAGTGACCCCAGCCCAGACCCCACAGTGACCCCGGCCCAGACCCCAGAGTGACCGTGGCCCAGACCACAGGGTGACCATGACCCAGACCCCACACTGACCTCGGCCCAGACCCCACACTGACCATGACTCAGACCCCACAGTGACCATGACCCAGACCCCACAGTGACCCCGGCCCAGATCCTAGAGTGACCATGACCCAGACCCCACAGTGACCGTGACCCAGACCCCACAGTGACCCCAGCCCAGACCCCACAGTGACCCCGGCCCAGACTCCAGAGTGACCATGACCCAGGCACCACAGTGACCCTGGTCCAGACCCCAGAATGACCGCGACCCAGACCCCAGAGTGACCGTGACCGAGACCGAGACCCCACAGTGTCCCCGGCCCAGACCCCACAGTGACCCCGGCCCAGACCCCACAGTGACCGTGACCCAGACCCCACAGTGACCCCAGCCCAGACCCTAGAGTGACCATGACCCAGACCCCACAGTGACCGTGACCCAGACTCCCACAGTGACCCCAGCCCAGACCCCACAGTGACCCTGGCCCAGACCCCGGAATGACCGTGACCCAGATCCCAGAGTGACCATGACCCAGACCCCACAGTGACCCCAGCCCAGACCCCAGAGTGACCGTGACCCAGACCCCAGAGTGACCATGACCCAGGCACCACAGTGACCCTGGTCCAGACCCCACAGTGACCGCGGCCCAGACCCCACAGTGACCGCGACTCAGACCCCAGAGTGACCATGACCGTGACCGAGACCCCACAGTGACCCCGGCCCAGCCCCCACAGTGACCCCGGCCCAGACCCTAGAATGACCGTGGCCCAGATCCCAGAGTGACCATGACCCAGACCCCACAGTGACCCCTGCCCAGACCCCACAGTGACCCCGGCCGTGATGTAAACTAATTGGAAACACAAAAATCCATAACGTGAAGTGATCACCTGGAACTGTCAATCTCAATTCACTGCTGTTGCAATTCATTACATAGTCATTGATAATACATCATGATTGCTTTATTAAAATTGCACATTTTTTCTGCATTTTATATTCAACCTTATATATACAATTTTTAACTGAGTAGAATCAAAAAGTGCAAGGTATAAATTGCACATACGTACTCAATCGGGTGGAAGTGTGTTTTCGGTGAAATTTATCCTGTTATTTACAAAAGACAGATCAAATGTGCTTTGTATGCTGCACTGTTCGGATATAATCTAGTTCAGAGTTGAGTAATTGTTTCATTGTCCAGCCAAGTCTAGAGGACACCGGTTTTTTGCAGTGACCGTGGCCTCTCACAAATCACGTCACGCTCCACTGTCAACAATTCTACTCAGATTCATTGTTTAGAAACACTGGAAACGTTGAATTTGGATTCTCTTTTCCCCTCTCTGCTTCTCCACCAAAACAGCGAGCAGCTGAGCGATATCCCCCAAGGACCATTAAGAAAGAGAGACTTGCACTGGGAAGCTCAAACAAACTTATGGAGTCCCATGGTGACAGATCTTGGCAGGAATCGACAGCATCGGAGATACAAGAATTTCCCAATTGTAAACAACAGGAACTCAAAGTCAATACAAAAAAAAAACACTAGCATCTCTAATGGGAGTGACAAGGATAGTGTGCTGTGTTTCAACAAATTGCTCCTTGTGGGTCATATCAAACAATATGCCCCTTCAGCTGTTTGCACAGTATGACCAGTCCGTCCTTGAAAAACTCAGGCCAACATGAGGCATATTGGGATGGCACTTTCTAAACAATCCTGAGGTGCCAAAGATTCCATAGATAACCAATACCATGGATCACTTATGTTCACTCGAGGTTACATATTTCCAAGAGTAGGGCCCTGTTCCCCACAGGAAAATGAAATTTGTCCAGGCATCTGACTTTTTCAACGACACTAAAGCTTTGGGGGCAATTGTTTGGGGTCACTGTGGAGTCTGGGTCACGGTCACTGTGGGGTCTGGGTGCGTTCTCCATGGCAACACCTTGACCAATTAAAGCCCACTTGCCAACCAATCAGCATCCTGTTTCTAAGGCAGCGTAAATTGTTGTTCCCTTTGAAATCTGGCATTCTTGTGTCTGTCCTGATGAGCAAAAGGAGGAAAGATGTGACAACTTGTTTATTATTGAGAGATACTCGTTTTTCGCGCTGCAGTACATTTCTAGCAACACTGCTCCCCACCCTCCACCATCTTCTTCAAATGCTTATTACTGTTGTCTGAGCCAAAATGTTTTACATCAAATGGAATCATAATTGAGCCCTAGCTATCCTCCTACTGGTACTACATGCAAAACTCACTAAATATCCTTACACAGCACCTTCTCAACCTATGACCACTTCCATCTAGAAGGATAAGGGCAGCAGATACGAGGGAACACCACCACCTGCTGGTTCCCCTCCAAGCCACTCCCCATCCTGGCTTGGAAATATATCACCGTTTCTGCATTGCTGCTGGGTCAAAAACCTGGAATTCCACCCCTAAGGGCATTGTGGGTCAACTCACAGCAGGTTCAAGATGGCAGCTCACCACCACATTCTCAAGAGCAACTCGGCCCAGCCGGCGATACCCACATCCCACGAGCGAATTAAGGAAAACCATGGCAGTGATCTGGTGAAAGAATGTGTGATGATTTTTCCCAGATTAATAGAATCCCTATGGTGCAGAAACAGACCATCTAGCCCAGCAAGTTCACACCGAATCCACTCACCCAGACCCATTCCCCGACCCTATTACTCTACGTTTCCCCTGACTAATGCACCGAACCTACACACCCCTGAACACTATGGGGCTTGGCCAATTCACCTAACCTGCACATCTTTGTGACCTAGGGGGGAAACCCACATGGACACGGGGAGAATGTGCAAACACGGCACAGACAGTCGCCCGAGGCTGGAATCGGACACGGGTCCCTGACGCTGACAGGCAGCAGTGCTAACCACTGAGCCACCGCACCGACCTGAAGCGGCGGAATCTTGAGCAACTGGTCCTGACTCCTGTACCTCCTCCCCCACCATCTACCTGCGGGTTCAATGACGAAAAGCAAATGCTTTCAGAGCAAAGTCCCCACACTCTCGAGTGAATGAAGACAATGTGCAGCTCCACCGAATTACTAACAAATTCATCGACAGCAACATTTGAAGTAGTCCTGAACAATTACGTGTCACATTGTTAACAAGGCATACTTCTGACAAGAGTCTGGCACCAAAACAATGAACATTGGGAAATCTTCAAGCACTGGACTGAATTGTGAAGTTTGGCTCTGTTCCATTCAGCTTAGCCAGCACACTTGCTTCAAAATGACAGCAACATGGTCCCCTTAACTTTTTTTTTGTGGGGAGGCGGTGTGGTGGGAATTGCCCTGGGAGCAGCTCAGAGACAGTTCACTACATTAATCCCCGAGATGTCTTCTGAGGAGAGATTGAGCATTTGAGGCCTTTTCACACTGGAATTCAGAGGAACAGGCAAAGGTCTAACTGTGGCAAACAAAATACTGAAAGAAGTCGACAAAGCCGGCGTCGAAAGGATGCGGGGCAATCTAGAACGAGTGTTAAACGTTTTAGGATAAAGGGGTAGCGGATTTAAAAGAGAGGTGAGGAGGAATCCCTTTTCTCAAAGGGTCGTGAATCTGTGGAATCCGCTGCCCCAGGCTGTGGTGGATGCTGGGACATTGAGTAAATTTGAGGAGGTGACAGACATGATTTTTATTTAGTAACGAGTTGAAGGGTTCTGGAGAGCAGGATAAGTGGAGTCCTGAAGAAGGGCTAATGCCCGAAACGTCGATTCTCCTGTTCCCTGGATGCTGCCTGACCTGCTGCACTTTTCCAGCAACACATTTCCATCTCTGATCTCCAGCATGTGCAGACCTCACTTTCTCCCCTAAGTGGAGTTGGAGCCAAGGTGAGGTCAGCCATGCTTGTAGCAAATGGTGGAGTAGGCTTGGAGGGGCAGAATGGCCTCCTCTTAGAGTTCTTATGTTTCGAGGATGATGCGCTGTTTCCAAAGATTAGTGGGGTGTAAGGTAAGGACCGGGGGGCGGGGGGTTGTATCCTTGCTGCGGTTAGGGGTGTGGGGTGTGGGGTTCAAGGGCAGAGGTGTGGAAAGTGGAGGAGATGCGCTGGAGGGTATTGTTGATCCTGTGGGAGGGGAAAATGCGGTCCATGAAATAGGAGGTCATCTGGGATATTCTGGAGTGGAACTGCTCCTCCTGGGAGCAGATATGGCAGAGGCAGAGGAATTTGGAGTCACAGATTTTTTTTTTACGGGGGCGGGGAAGGTGGTGTCATCCAGGCAGCTGTGGGATTCGGTGGGTTTGAAATAGATGTCCAAGTTGAGTCAGTCGCTGGAGATGGGGACCGAGAGGTCCATGAAGGGGAGGGAGGAGTCCGAGATGGTCCATGTGAACTTAAAGTAGATTAGAGGGGTTAGCCAGAGGAAATGCAGGATTACGGGGACCGGGTTGTTCTCGTCGGGATGCTTTTCGGAGGGTCGGTGTGGACTTGATAGGCCCTTCCACACTGTAGAGATTCCGTGAAGATGAATTCTCTCTCAGTAAATGCAGAGCTGAAAGGGGTTGACTCATTGCAGACACTGGAGAAGGGGGTAAAAGGAAAGGTACTGCATTGGTCTAGCCTGACAGCTTCATGGGGAAAGTAAATAGTTGCACTTCCACTGCTGAACAGAAAACCGATCCCCTCAGAAACATCCCCTCCTGAATTCAATGAAACTCAGAAAACCAGGTTAGCAATTGCCTTCACACCTGGAAAGTTCAACCCACAGAGAGAGAGATTCAAGCCAGTGCACAGACAGACAATCAAACAATTCCAATCATACAGTGTAGAAAGTGAGTGGCAGATCTTAAGTTTCGAGACACCGAGAGTCAGGTCTTGTTCAGAATACTCGTTCCAGAAAAATGCAAACGCATTGACCAGCAATATTTGAACTTGCCTATTTTTAACCAACAATCGTGGTTACTCCCAGCCAATCATGGTTATTGCCCGTGAGCCTGCACCAAAAGTCAGTTAAGCTCTCCATAATTTGCCCCTGCCGTTTGTCATCCAACCGAAGATTCAGCTTGGGTGACATTTGTTGGTCAAAACCTCTACGGCCACAGTCCAACCAGAAGATCATGAGGCAAAACCATACAATATCAAGACATATTTTTGGACAATCAGATATAAAACTTGCATAGCCTTACCTCCTTTTGTAAGTGGGTCTTTTCAGCTTGTATTTTGTCTTTCATGATATTGTTGTAAGGTGTGTGTTTGTTGCCCATCCCTGACTAGTCTTGAACTCAATGCTTGCTGGGTCTTTCAAGAGGGCAGTTAAGAGTCAACCATAGGGAGATGGCATCAGGAATGCCAATGACAGACACAAGGCTCCTCGAAGTGACTGAGGCAGTTTACTTCAGCCATGAAGTTTGGTGTCGGCACGGCGGCTCAGTAGTTAACACTGCTGCCTCACAGCAACAGGGACCCGGGTTCAATCCCAGCCTCGGGTGAGTTTGCACATTCTCCCAGTGTCTGCGTGGGTTTCCTCTGGTTTCCTCCCACAGTCCAAAGATGTGCAGGTCAGGTGATTTAGCCATGCCAAATTGCCCATAGTGTTCAGGGATATGGTATAAGTTGGGGGTAAATATAGGATGGTGGGTAGGGGAATAGATCTGGATGCATTACTCTTCAGAGGGTCGGTGTGGACTTGCTGGGCTGAAAGGCCTGTCCCTCACGCTGTATGAAAACCAGTGGAATGGTCCTGCGTGGGTCATGGTCGATGAGAGGTCAGTTCGCGTGGCGTACAAAGTTTGGGGAGGAAGAATGGTCTTGAACAAGCAGACCGATAACATGAAAACTGCAACCTCGCAAATGGGGCAGGAGCAAAACATACACCGCCCTTCAGGATATCCAGCCAGGCTGTTGGAACCCGCGGGCTCTCCCCTCCCTCTGTCCAGCATTGAAGAAATCCTCTGAGGACAGAGGTAGACACAGCAGCCACGACGCCATTACTGCCTGAAGAAGACGAGTTTCAGGTGCAAGAGCCGGGCCGATAGACACCACCATGTTAAAATTGTACAAGACACTGGTTCGGCCGCGTTTAGAATACTGTGTACAGTTCTGGTCGCCACATTACAAAAGGATATGGACACTATGGAGAGGGTGCAGAGAAGGTTTACGAGGATGTTACCTGGTATGGAAGGTGCTCGCTATGAAGAGAGGTTGAGTAGTTTAGGTTTATTTTCATTAGAAAAAAGGAGATTGAGGGTGGACTTGATTGAGGTTTACAAAATCATGAAAGGTATTGGCAGGGTGGATAGAGACAAGCTTTTTCCCAGGGTGAAGGATTCAATAACAAGAGGCCACACTTTCAAGGTGAGAGGTGGAAAGTTTAACGGGGATACACGCGGCAATTACTTCACACAGAGGGTGGCGGGCATCTGGAATGCGTTGCCAGCAGAGGTGGTAGAGGCAGGCACGATAGATTCATTTAAGATGCGTCTGGACAGATGTATGAGTAGGTGGGGAACAGAGGGATACAGATGTTTAGGAATTGGACGACAGGTTTAGACAGTACATTTGGACCGGCTCAGGCTCGGAGGGCCGAAGGGCCTGTTCCTGGGCCGTAAATTTTCTTTGATCTTTGTACCAGTATCCGAGGCAGAGTTGGAGGAACCGGACTTGGTGCAAAAATGCCCCAGGAGAAGCTACAGGACAAAGAACAGGCCCACATCCCAGGACTTAGAGGGGGAGGGATGTCATGATTAGAATGAGGTCAGCCAGATGGATCTTGTAGAATGAGTTCCCTGATTGCGGCTGCTAACCTGGTTCAATCAGGGAGCCCTGGCTGACAGAGGTTCTGCTCACTCCTCTGCGCTAGCTGGGTCATTGTCATGTACTGTACACATATAACTTCAGGTTGATTTGGTGACAGGATACTGGGCCTTCCTGGAGTTATTTCACATAGTTCTGTGGGCTGAGAGTCAAGTATAGGCCAGACCAGATAAGGATGGCAGATTTCCTTCCCTAAAGGACAGCAGTGAACCAGCATTTCCTTTTAAAAACCATTCAATGGCAGATTCATGGCCACCATTACTGAGACTCGTTTTCAGTGCCAGAATTTGTTTATTGAATTTAAAATCAATCAGCGGTCATTGTCAGATTTGAACCTGTGCCCCAGAGTATTCGTCAGGACCTCTGGATTTCAAGCGTTCTTGCTCTAGTAGGATTAGAAACCATACATGACCACTGAATTGCACACATATTTTCTGAAGTAAAGGATTTTTCCAAATGTTGCTTGGTGGGCCTTCTTCAACAATGTAAAAAGTTGAAAAGAATTAATTTCGGAAAAGCAATAAAGGTACTGACTACAACATAAAATACATTGCTCACAAAACAGCACACCACCAAGGTAGGGCCAGCAGCAACTAAAGCAACTTACAAGTGTTCCTGTTCTTATTGTTTTACATCATTTTAACCTTGTTTCATCCCAGATTTGCTTATTCTAATGGAACTAGAGAGCTAGTACAAGAGAGGATCTGAAACAATGCTGCTGTACAGTCGAAGACATCATCCAGGACAAAGCAGCCCACTAGACTGGCACCACATCCACAAGCATCCGCTCCCTCCACCTCTGATGCTTAGTAGCAGCAGTGTGTACTATCTACAAGATGCACTGCAGTAATTCACCCAAGAACCTCAGGCAGCATCTTCCAAACCCGTGACCTCTCCCATCTCGAAGGACAAGGGTAGCAAATACATGGGAACACCACCACCTGCAAGTTCCCCTCCAATCCACTCACGATTCCGACTTGGAATTATATCGCTGTTCCTTCACTAGCATTCGGTTAATATCCTGGATTTCCCTCCCTGAAGAGCATTATGGGTCAACCCACAATATGGACTGCAGGGGCTCAAGAAAGCAGCCTCACCACCACCTTCTCAAGGGGCAACTAGGGACGGGCAATAAATGCTGGGCCCAGCCAATGATACCCATATCCCACGAATAATTAAGTGATACGGAGTGAATGTTATTCATAATGTCACATTTAACCTTTAACATCCAGTTATAAATCTAAAACGTTTTCATGACGACGTACAATCTGTCTCCTTTGGGAATTATTTCATCACCCTTCCTCTACAACAGTCGGGGTACAGTTCTCTTGAAGATCACTTTAAGGGTCTGAAGGTAAAACACCAGGCGTTGGACATTAAGATGTAACTATATCAAAATGTGGATGAGCAAAGACCATCAGGGCTATTGATATCAGGCCCATCTGCATGCCTTTTCCTTCAGATCACTGACAACTCCTGAGTGCAGGACAGAAAAACCTCTGGGCAAATTCAGGGAAACTTCGCCCCGTTTCTATTAGGCAACTGAGCAAGGACCACAATGACTCCATGACCAAATTAGTGGGCCAAATGACCGCACTTTGCTCCACGAGCCAATCCTCTACTTCGCCACTTCAATGTGATTCTCACTCAGCAGCTCATCAGGTCTGAACTGAATTGGCTCTTGTACTTGCACAGGGACTTCAGCGAGGCAACTCACCACCAACTTCTCGAGGGGCAACAAGAGATGGGCAACAAATGCTGGGTCCAGCCGGTGACACCCACAGGCCCAGAGTAGGTGAGGAACAAACTGCTTACTGAGTCAACTTGCTCCTTGACACAGAAGGAAAAAGTGAGAGATAAGTGCTGCCCGCTGTATGAACATGCTAGGCAACCGGCTACACACATCCTTAGGCCTAGTTAGACAAACTGCGCTGACAGAGGATTGCAGTGCGACACTCATCTTCTCAATTATGTATGGGGGGGGGGGGGGGAAGAGTGGCAGGGGGCTGCAACTGACAATGAACAAAGTCAGAAATAGAAATAAATTATGAAACAAATGGCGAGTGAGGGAGATTTAATTAACACAGCGACCTGGAATAAGCAGCAAGTGTGCTGAATGTCAAAACCATCCCGGGGAAGCTGAACAGCCTGCAAACGAATTACAAGCAAAAAAAAAAAGCAGCTTTTAGGAAATTATGACCAAACATTGTTTCTGAAGTGCAAAAGCTTGGCAGTTTCCGGGCTGTAGTACCCATGTTTGTACTTGCCCATGGCAGGCTGGGAAGGGTCTCAGAACCAGCTCTACCTTTCTCAAGTCATTCCGAACCCAAATTGTAACGACAGACCCCATCACTTTCAGGAAGCATTGGCACATCTGTAAATTAGCAGGAAACGTTTTGGCAATTTCTCCTCGCGGAAACAAGACAAAATAAACGGCTTGGCTTCAATAGGGAAGGTGTTAATTTGTACTTGAGATATTTAAATGGAAAGATGGCATTTGCACAGTATCAGCTGCAAGCAGGAATACCGGATTTCATTAAAAATTTACATATAAATATTGTCTTGTCACTGCAATTCAGGTTTCTCTCGAACCTCTCAGTCAGCTATTAATTCTGGATACCTCGATTAAGAGATCACCTTTCTCCCATTGCCCCAGGCACAGTGTCATGGAAGCCAATGCGATAATATAGTGAACAAAAATGTTGAGCCTCTCAATCACAGACACACACAGACACACACATACACACACAGACACAGATACACACAGACACACACACACACAGACACACACACACACACACACACACCAGTCACTTCTGCCCTTATTTTTAGTCAGGTCATACCAATGGAGTTCCGAAAAGCTTGATTAAAAACAAAAGCCCATCAGGTTGGATTGTGGCAATGGTACATCACACCGAGTCGATCCGACACAGTCTTCCTCAGTCACAGCCAAGGGCTTGTGCAACAAATGTCCCGTTTACAAGTCAAGCAAAAGTTAGTCAAAAAGTGTGGCGCTGGAAAAGCACAGCAGGTCAGGCAGCAACCAAGGAGCAGAAGAGTCGACGATTCGGGCATAAGCCCTTCATCAGGAATGTGGATGGGTAAGGGGGCTGAGAGATAAATAGGAAGGCAGGGATGAGGATGGGGTGGGGAGTGAAGGTAGCTGGGAAGCTGATAGGTGGATGCAGGTAAGGGCTGATTGTGATAGGTCGGTGGGGAGGATAGGGTGGAGCAGATAGGTGGGAAGGTAGGACAGTTCAAGAGGACAGTGCCGAGTTGGAGGGTTGGATCTAGGATGAGGTTGGGGAGGTGAGATTTGGAAACTGGTGAAGTCGATGTTAATGCTGTATGGTTGAAGGGTCCCAAGACAGAAGATGAGGCGTTCTTCCTCCAGTTGACGGGTGGGTTTGGTTTGGTGGAGGCAGTGGCCCAGGACTTGGGGCAGTGGGAGGGGGGAGTTGAAGTGGTCAGCCACAGGGCAGTGCGGTTGTTTGGTCGGTGCATCCCAGAAATGTTCCTTGAACCAATCCATGAGTTGGCATCCTATCTCCCCAATGTAGAGGAGACCACATCGAGAGCAACAGACAGAGTAGATGAGGTCGGTGGATGCACAGGAAGATCTCTGCTGGATTTGAAATGATCCTTTGGGGCCTTAGATAGTGGTGAGGGAGGGAGATGTGGGCACACATTTTATATATCTTGCAGTGGCAAGGGAAGGTGCTGGGCGTGGAGGGTGGGTTGGTAGGGGGTGTGGACCTCACAAGAGAATTGTGGAGGGAATGGTCTCTGCGGTATGCAGATAGGGGTGGGGAGGGAAATATATCCCTGGTAGTGGAGTCTGTCTGTAGATGGTGGAAATCTCAGAGGATGATGCCCTGTCTCCGGAGATTTGCGGGTGGAAGGTGAGGACCATGATGGGGGTTCTATCCTTGTTGCGGTTGGAGCAATGGGGTTCGAGGGTGGACTGGCCGCTCGACATTCTCACAGAACTGTACATTGCAATAAACGCTACAGGCTCCTTCGCATTTCCTAGCGGCATGTTATCTCACCGACAGGTTAGGATAGGCCCCACAGAGGGGTGAACAGCAGGTAATGCCCCCAGGGAGTGATGCCTTCAGAAGAGTATCATGGCGTCAGGTGGAAGAAGAAGGATTTTGCTGGTTATCACCATCTTGGTCTCGCCTTCAGCAGGCGCTATTTCTCCAGGTTGGACCCCACTGGAAAGAGGCACAGAAGGTGCCAGGGCCACAGGAGGTACTGTAGGTGCCAATCTTCAATGTGCATCTCTAAATGCAGCTCAGAAGTGCCCGAGTTGGCTGGGTCCAGCAGGTCTGTTGTGCCAAGGTGGGTTTGCAACAGCTGGCTTGCACCGGAGCCTGGGGGAAGAGGGGGCTGAACATGGTTCTTATCTATCAACCGCCACAGGGACAACTTCATCTTGATTTTCAGGGGAATTGGTCTGTGATTGGACAAGCACTGCCTCAGCCTTCGGCACATGGGGGGGGGTGACATAACTCGGGTTAAAACTGAGTGTAGGAGAACCCCCTGTGGACAGCCCTAGAATTTCAGCATGGAAGGAGCCCATTCAGTCCATCCATGCCTGCCCCAGCTCATTAGAACAGCATAATCACCCTGTGTGAATCTCCTATCTTTTCCCCCATTTCCTTAGATACCATTTCCATCCAAATAATCACCCTATTTCCTCTGAAATACCTCAAGTGAACCTGCAACCACCACATTTCCAAGCAGTGCATTCCATACTCAGGAGTGTGATGGAATACTCCTGACTAGCCTGGATGAGTGCAGCTCCAACAATACCTAAGAAGCTTGACACCATTCAGGACAAAGCACCCCTCTTGATGGGTACCTCATCCACAAGGATCCACTCCCTCCACCACCGATACACAATAGCAGAGGTGTGGACTATCTACAAAATGCACTGCAGAAATTCACCAAAAATCCTCAAACAGCACTTTCAAAACCCACAACCACTTCCATTAAGAAGGAAAGGGACAGCTGTTACATGGGAACATCACCACTCTCAAGTTCCCTTCCAAACCACTCACCATTCTGACTTGGAAATATTTCATGATTATCTCTATCAAATCTCCTCCTAGCCTTTGTCTCTCCAAGGAGACCAATCCCAACTCCTTCAATCTATCCCCAGTCACTGAAGTTTCTCATTCCTGGAACCATTCTTGTAAACCACTTCTGCACTCTCTCAACGAGTGTCAATCTTGTGAAATAGCAACACAGGGCGAAACACGTGTGAACCAGCAACAGCAACAGACAGAGTTAAAGGATCTGCCGACCAACAGACCAGATCCAAAATCTAGTCATGCATAGTGATGGACAGCGAAAACAACAAATGGGAGGGAGAGGGTCCATCAACATCACCATCCTGAATGACCAAGAAACCCAACAGGTTAGTGCAAACCTCAGGGCTGCAGTCTCTACAGCCTGCTTCCGCCAAAAGTGCCATCTCAGTCTCCTTTTAAGGTCTCCAGCATTGCTAAAAGCCAGGCTTCAGCCAATTTGATTCACTCCAATACCATCAAGAAACCGCTCAGAGCTCCGGAACAAAGCCCCTCACCCCTTGTACTGAAGATTATGCATGGTTGGATTTTTCCCACAAAGTACCAGCCTTACACAATGAATTTGTTGCTTCTTCACCCCCAACCCCACCCCACCATTGTACAGTTACGTTCTCAATTCTGTATATTTGCTTTGTCATTGTGTCACGGTGCTGTTCCTTTAGTAAAACAGGTCCCTTAATCCACAAATCGTCTTCTGCGAAGACTTATTTCTACTTGTCACTTCAGTCAGAAACAGAAGAGTGAGAGCTCAGAGCACATGAACATGGACCTTGGTCATGGTGTGACGATCCCAGTTAACCTTTCATTCCCATTCCCCAGGGGAGTCGTTCAGAGTTTGATCATGATTACTCTCTTCAAAGAGGAGTTAGAGTGGTTGCCAAAAGCCTATTTTAAAACAAAAACCTCCCTTTTGTTCCTTCACCTCTGTTTCCAATTCCACTGATTTATTCCACTTACTTTTCCCTCAATTTCTCCTTCTCTCAAAGATCTATTTTTGTCCAAAGTACCGTTCTGATAGTTACATGGAAACATAGCAAATGGGAGAGAAGTAGACCATTCGGCCCATCCGAGCCTACTCTGACATTCAATAGCATCATGGCTGACCATCCAACTCTGTCCCATTCCCGCTTTCACCCTTTTGATCCCTTTGAACCTAAGGACTATATCCCACTGCTCCTTGAAAACATTCAATGTTTTGGCCTTGACCTTTTCCAGTGGCAGAGAATTCCACAGGCTCCCCTTCACTCTCTGGGTGAAGACATTTCTCCGCACCTCAGTCCCAATGGCCTATCCCGTATTCTCAGACTCTGACCCCTGGTCATGAGGAACATCCCTCCTGCAATAACTCTGTCTGGGCCCTGTTAGAATTTTCTAGGTTCTGTAAGATCCCCCTCATACTTTGAAACCCCGTGAATATAATCCTCGCTGATCCAGTCTCACTTCACATGTCGGTCCTGTGAATCAGTCTGGTAAACCTTTGTCACACTCCACTTATAAACAGAACACCCGTCCTCAGATGAGGAATCAACAAACAAGATTAAGTAGGCAATTGGAATTTGGCCACGTTACTCATGTGTGTATCTTACAAGCTGCTGCATCTCATGAGCTTTTACACAAAATCTAAATCCCTAACCAATTATTGGCCCTCAGATACAGCAGCAACCCTTTACAACAACTGCAAAGTACAGACAGAAATAATTACAAAGATGATAAATTATTCAACACACGATAGATTCATTATAAGACAACGTACAGTTACGGCGCTTTGGGGAAAAGAGGGAAAAGTAAAACAATTTAAGGCCTCCTAAATTCTCAATCAAGACTCGAAACTCCCAGACTGCCTTTCAAGCGACAGCAGTTGTTGTTGGAAGAGTAGGAAGCAAAATTGCCAACGCATCAACATTCCCTCAAAACAGCCTGGGGAGCGAGATTGTACTGGACTTTGGAAATTGTCGGTTTTCAGGGAGAAAGAATCAAAATGTGCTCATTCAGATCGGAACATTTTTATCCAGCGAATAAGGGACAGCGATAAACCAACTGAGTCGGTTCACAAACCACTTTAGCTCATTGGCCATGTCACTGTGAATTAATGTTAATTCACTGCTCAACCATTGGATATAATCACTCTTTCCTGCCTTGTTCACTTTCCTACATCAGCACAACCCCTTTAAAATGAGAAAAGATCAACTTAAACAACATTGGTTTTTGGGGGAGCTAGACTTGAGAGAGTGTTTACTCTCTTCGCTCGCACTTCCCTGGTGACTCCCTACCACAGTGACCCACTTGTAACCTTGCCCGATTTGTCCATATTACCAGTAGTTTAAGGGCATTTTCTGCTCCCAACACCAATTCCACCCTCCACCTCAGTGCACTGTATTGCGTAGATCCTCTCCTTTACATGTTATTCTGATCCATAGTCCCACTGTATTATATTAGTGTCTGTCCGACACATCCACACACTACCCCCAGAACAATATATGACTCTATAACACTTTTCACTGTATCTCCCAAGATATATGTGACAATAAATCATTCATGCATAAATCATTCATTCATTCACATTGTCCATGACATGGGTACCACACAGCTCTTTGGTAAAGACAGATGCAAAGTATTCGTTTAATACCTCATCTACGCTGTCTATCTCCATGTGTAAATCTCCTTTCATCACTCTTACTGTTCATATGACTACAGAATAATTTAGAATTCCCCTTTTTGTTGGCTGCCAGTCTTTTCTCATTACTCCTCTTTGCTCCTCTAATATGCTTCATTGCCTCTCATTGGAGCTTTCTGTATTCTCTTTGGTTCTCAATTGTGTTTTCTACCTGACCCTTGTCATAAGCACAACATTTCAGCCTCCGTTTAATTTCAATCCTTTTTGGCATTTAGGGAGCTCTGGATTTCTTTGCCCACGCCAATTCCGTAATTTACAGATTTACAGATTACAGATTACAGATTACATTACAGTGTGGAAACAGGCCCTTCGGCCCAACAAGTCCACACCGACCCGCCGAAGCGAACCCACCCATACACCTACATTTACCCCTTACCTAACACTACGGGCAATTTAGTATGGCCAATTCACCTGACCCTGCACATCTTTGGACTGTGGGAGGAAACCGGAGCACCCGGAGGAAACCCACGCAGACACGGGGAGAACGTGCAAACTCCACACAGTCAGTCGCCTGAGGCGGGAATTGAACCCGGGTCTCTGGCGCTGTGAGGCAACAGTGCTAACCACTGTGCCACCGTGCCGCCCACAATTCCATTCTGAGGAAACGGCTTGGGTGTTGTCAAGATCTGTCTCCTCTTTGAAGGTTGATCATGGTTCAATTTTTCCCACCAATGATCCATTCCAGCATATCCTGCCCAGATCTCCTCTGACTGTAGAGGATCAGCCATGATCATACTGAAGGGTTCGAACAACTCAGTGGCCTACCCCTCCCCTGAGTTTCTATGTTTCCCCACTCTACTGAAACCAGATATCCCATCAATTGATTTTCTGGATTGACAATGATCATTCTCCACCGTTATCGTAAACCTCACCACACAATGATTGCTGCGGTAGTTGTGGGTACGTTCGTCGAGCTGTGAAGTTGATTTGCAGACGTCTCGTCCCCTGTCTAGGTGACATCTTCAGTGCTTGGGAGCCTCCTGTGAAGCACTTCTGTACCGTATCTTCTGGAATTATTTGGTTCCATTTCTGCTGCTTCCAGTTGCTCATTGTAGTGGCCGGTATATTGGGTCTAGGTGAGTGCCTTTCCTCGAGAAATTCTCTGGCTGTTTAGCTGGCCCTGTGATTGTTGTGTTGCCCCAGTTGAATTTGTGGTCCTTGTCGTCTGTGTGTATGGCTATACAGTGCTTTATGCAGTCTTATAGGATGATATGGGACAAATAAGCAGACAACTAGCAATCTGCATCCATGAACACGAACTAGCCATGAAACGCCATGACCAGCTGGCCCTAGTAGCTATACAACGAACAACTGGAACAGGCAACTGGACGCAGCAGGTATTGGAACCAAATAAATTCCAGAAGACACAGTACAGCAGGGCTTCAGGAGGCTCCAAAGCGCTGAAGGTGTCACCCAGACAGGAGACGAAACCTCTACAAATCAACTTTCAGCTCAGTGAACATACCCGCAACCACGCCAGCCAGCACCCGCACTACAAACCTTGAACGATCACTCTCTCCTAAATTCCCCTTCCACTGACAATTGGTCTACCTAGCTCATCCCATTTCCAAAAAACCAGGCCCAACAACACACCCTTTCTTGTCGGAGTGGACGTACACTGCTGTTGCAATTACTTCTGAACACTATCCAGGAATACCTGCCCCTCACTAACCCTGCACACTCTCAGTTCCCGGTCTATATTTGGGTGATTAAAGTCCTCCATTACAACTACTCTCTAATGCTGCACTGCAGATTTAATCCTTCTCACTATCTGGTGGTCTGTAAACCAAGCTGAGCAATGCCATTGTATTCTTTTTGTTCCTTAGCTCCAGCCAAATTAATCCTGTCCTTGAACCTCTGAAACATCCTGTTTCTCCAGCACTGTTTCATCAATATTGCCTCCCTGCCACCTTTCCTAGTTCTTCTGAACGTTTTGCATCCAATCTTGCCCTTCCTGAAACTAAATCTCTGTTATTGCTACAACATCATAATCAGCATCTGGGACTCCCCCAGTCTTACTGATGTGTTCACAAACATGCACAGCATTCAGACTTCATTACTTTGTCCCTTACTCTGACTTCACCTATTAACTTACTACCCTCTACGTTAGTGCTATCTGTCTCTCTGCAAGAGAAAGAATTGTGTGAACACTGGTATTATTTTCTAATATTGTCTCTTATCATAGAACCCCTACAGAGCAGAAAGAGCCCATCAAGTCCACACCAGTTTTCCAAAGAACATCCCACTCAGATCCAGCCCCCGACTGTATCCCATAACCCCACATTTACAATAGCTAATCCACCAAGCTTACACTTCCGTGAACACTATGGGTAATTTAGCACAACCAATCCACCTAACCTGCAAATCTTTGGGCTGGGGGAGGGAGCACATGCAGACACGGGGTGAACTTGCAAACTCCACATAGACAGTCACGCGAGGCTGGAATCAAACCCGGGTCCCTGGCTTTGCGAGGCAGCAGTGCTAACCACTGGCTAGCGGTCATCTATGGCCTTCCTGCTTCCAGGCCCTTAAGCTGTAGAGTGACCATTATGTGAAAGTGCTCTCTGTGAACCTCTGAGCCTCATGGTTGTACCACAATGACTCCAGCTTCATCTCCTGGAGCTCCGGTTTCTCTAACTAGAAGATGTGGTCATCGCCAACATATTACGCTTCATGACTTCCCAAGCATTCCACTTGATCGAGCTGTGCTGCCAGGTCTTTACTTTCCTTGCCTTATGTAAACTTTGTTCTGCTTTGGAATGCTGACATTACCTTATGATATTGGCCATGACTTTCCTTTATTCCTGTTGATTCTCAGCTCTATTGAAGTACAGTGATTTCTTTAAAATAATAAACTTATCTAAATCACAGTAATTTAAACATTGAACCTGGTAAACATCAACAATAAAGTTTGGAAAAACAGGAGAGAAAACATCTCCTTCCTCACCTCTTGACAAGCTCCCCACTCAGCATACCATTACTTTTTGTAATCAGTCTTACTTAAAGCACCTCTTTCCCTCTTTGCACTGAATTTCCCCTTTGAAACCAATTCCCAGATACACTCACTCAAATTCTATCTCCGACTCACTCGGACCAAGTCTCCTTCTTCACATTGACCATACACCCATAATCTACCATAATCAAAATCTACCATAACTTGGAGGAATTTAACAGCAGCGAAGGATATCAGAGAGACATTAGCTAAGTAAAGATGTTTGACATCGATGTACATGTTACAAAACTAATGCTGTTCCTTTAGTGTCACTAATCTGGAACTCCCTCCTTAACAGCGTTACATCACATGGACTGTATGGTTCAAGGAGGCAACTCACCACAACCTTCTCCAGGGCCATTAGGGATGGACAATTAAACTCAGCAAGCTTATTTCCTATAAATAAGTGGAAGTAAGAGAAGAATCTTGTAGTGTATCATCGCCTGAACAGGCCAATTTCTCTGCGACAGATTCAATACAAAATTCTACTTCTAATTCCAAGTAGCACTGTTTGAAGAAAATACTCACAAGATCTTCCCTCTGTCTTTATCTCCTTCTCCCCCTAACCCCAATGCAAGTTTGATCAACTTTGTGAAGAGCACAAAATAAAAGATGCAAACATGAAATCACAACCACGACATTTGCTTCCCAGACACGTGCAACCTCTTTGATCACAATTTTACCTTTTGGGGAAAAAAAAGTCTAGTCTAAATTCCCTGATTTATAAAGGTTATTTGCAAAAGGCAGAGTGGAAGTTTCTAAAAGAAACATAGAAAATAGGAGCAAGAGAGGGCCATTCGGCCCATTGAGCCTGCTGCATTATTCAACATGATCATGGCTGATCATCCAACTTAGTACCCA
The DNA here is from genome assembly GCF_004010195.1 of Chiloscyllium plagiosum. NCBI lineage: Eukaryota > Metazoa > Chordata > Chondrichthyes > Orectolobiformes > Hemiscylliidae > Chiloscyllium > Chiloscyllium plagiosum. Next base: position 63,848,984 of record NC_057726.1, on the reverse strand, counting down.
ATTTCCCCGGTCATTGGAAACATCCTTTGTGCATTTACCCAGTCTAGTTCTATTAGAATTTTATAAGTTTCTATGAGATCCCCAATCTCTCTTCTACAGTCCAATGAGTATAGTCCCAATCAATGCAATCTCTCTCTTCATACATCAGCGCTGCTAGCCCACAGGTGAAGAAAAATACCCTATTTTGACTTAAGTACTGGATGCATGCTGGGAAATTATTCAAAATTACTCAATGCCACATTCAGAGTTCAGTGAGGGGCTGAGGAGGTCAAGCAATAAAACTTTTGTGAAGACAGTAAAAGGCACAGACGATAATGCAATAGGTAAATTTGTTTTTGTGTGACAATGATTGAATTATTTTCTTTATTTCATTAAAACAAAATGGCCGTGGAAGAAGTTTCCAGAAAGCATTCAAACAATTTCCGGGAACATGGTTATCCTAGTACCAGGGCAAGATACTTAAACTCCAAAGAGTTGTTTTTTGTTGACACAATCTGACACCTTGGTCATTACAAATATCTTTCACTAAGGCAAGAATGTGAATATTGCAGATATTTAAGATTTGCCTATCGTTCTCCTCACCCCCCCACCTCCACCAAGAGTTTAGTTTAATATATGACGAAAAGAGGTGTACAGAGTTACAACTTTATTGGTAGGATGAAAGCTGGGGTGGGGAGGTCCTCGTGTGCTGATTTGTTTAGGCTTGACCATTTCATTCAGCAATAAACAGCACAGATACCGCACCAATATAAGAAACACAAAGTGGAGTATGTGTGGCACAGTGGTAATGTCCCTTCCTCTGAGCCACTACGCATCTTACCATCTCTGAACTAGTTGATTAGAAATATGAAAATAAAGAGAAATGTAACAATTCTAGGTTGGATGACCACAATGTAGAAGTTGCAGTTATGTAATGAACCTAACATTAAAACCAACTAGGGCAAGATGACAGAAGGGAAAACTGCCTCATTCATTTTGCTTAATATCTAAAAGGAAGCCACTTTTGATAGATATCGCCTTCAATGCAAATCCTGGATTGATCGTAAATAAATATTAACTTCTGAACTAGTCAAAATACTAAGTTGGTCCAGCAGCATCTGAGAAGGAGAAGTCAGAGTAAACATTTTGGGTCCGGTGACCTTTCACCGGCCTGGAAACCTTCACTCTGATTTCTCTGCACAGATGCTGCCAGACCTGCTGAGCTTTTTCAGCAACTTCTGTTTTTGTTTCAGATATGCAGCATCCGCAGTCCTTTCTGTTTTCATAGAAACACTAAGTTCTTGTTCTGACCTAGAACAAAGAACAAAGACAATTTACAGCCCAGGAACAGGTCCTTCGGCCCTCCAAGCCAGAGCCGATCCATATCTATTGTCTAAACCTGTCACCCATTTCCTAAGCATCTATATCCCTCTGCTCCCCACCTATTCATGCATCTGTCCAGATGCATCTTAAATGAATCTACCGTGCCTGCCTCTACCACCTCTGCTGGCAACACATTCCAGACACCCACCACCCTCTGTGTAAAGTACTTGCTGAATGTATCCCCCTTAAACTTTTCACCTCTCACTTTGAAAGTGTGACCTCTCGTTATTGAATCCTTCAACTTGGGAAAAAGCTTGTCTCTTTCTACTCTGTCTTTACCCTTCATGATTTTGTAAACCTCAATCAGGTCCCCCCTCAATCTACTTTTTTCTAATGAAAGTAATACTCAACCTCTCTTCATAGCGAGCACCTTCTATACCAGGCAACATCTTCGTAAACCTTCTCTGCACCCTCTCCATAGCTTCCACATACTTTTGATATTGTGCCGACCAGAACTGTACACAGTATTCCAGTTTTGTACAATTTTAACATGACCTGCCAGCTCTTACACTCAATACCCCATCCGATGAAGGCAAGCATACCATATGCCTTCTTGACCACTCTATCCACCTGTGCAGCAACCTTCAGGGTACAATGGACCAGATCTCTCTGCTCAACTTTTCCCAAGGCTCTTCTGTTCATTGTATAATTCGTTCTAGAATTCTAGAATTAGTCTTGCCTTAATGCATCACCTCACATTTGTCTGGATTGAACGCCATCTGCCTCTTTTCCGCCCAACTCTCTAGTCTACCTATATTCTCCTGTCAGTCCTGACACCTTCCCTCCTCACCGCTGTGTAAAAATGGAGACCTGAATTGAGACAACAGCAAACAGATGGGATGGGCTCACGGTTAAGAATTTCTTAGCAAATCGCAATGACATTGGTTACAAATGTCCTCAATGAATTAAGATAATCAAACAGGGAAAAGCAATGCTCTGTTCGTGACCATGTGGGGACGGATACTACTGGAAAATTCAATAAAGGAAATGCTGGACCAAATTGAACTAAATTACTTTTTACCAATTGGGCATAGGGTTTCAAGAGTGAAATGCACCTTCTGCCACTGGTGGGCCTCATCAGGGTTGGGGTATGTAGTCATCCTGTAAAACAAGATTCAAATTACATTTGATAAGTCTCCTTTGTTTTTCTGATTGCCACTACATTACTCCTCAGGGGTTGTTTACAATAATTTTGCTGAATTAGTTGATTTAAAATAGTCGAGTGAAATCTATTCAAGTTGCAGCTCATTATTCAATGTATAATCACTATCAAGACGATAATTGTTAGCAAAGATGCTCAATATAGCACATACCAAAAGCATGCATGGCCCCAGCTTACACAAAGAGAGTTAAAGGAGGTACAAAATCACACTCTCGTGGATATGTTGAGAAAGTTGCATAATGCAACATAGCACCAAAAGATTGTACAGAAGAAAATGGCGTGCTCATTTATAAAAAGGTCAGAAGTCAAGTATTCTACAGTTCATCCAAGCTGCTGAATTATTCAACCACAGAATTCCCATTTCACTATTTATTTGCAGTGTTTAATGCAAATTATTGGCCACTTGAGGGCGATCAGACGATCAGCAGCCTGCGGAGACTCTTCTGTAAGTTCACCTGGGCAACTCAGAAAGTATTCTGAGAGGAAGATCAGAGTGAAACATCAAGGGACAATGGGGGCAGAACCTGTTGAAGCCTCAGAGGTCTCCTGTGCTGTGTGGAGAGCCAGGAAGAGAGTGACGCTGCCAAAATAAAACATCCAAGTCAGGCAGTAGATAGGCCACCTGTGGGTCTTCCACTGGATGGCCTTCCCAGCGAGAGCTGATAATTAGAACCCTTATGCTCAGCAGTGCAACTGAGAAGGTTATAGCCATTGCTGTACCCCACACTGGAGTCACAATATCTTGAGGATCTGGGCCACTGGCAAGTAACATGGAGGAGCATTTTGCAAGGTGGGATCCAGAGGGTAAAAGGAAGAGTTGGAAGGGTGGGCAGGGGGCATCTCTCATTGACATGGCCCTTTGCTGAAGTCTAATCCCTCGATCAGGCACTGCTTGACTGATCGAGAGGCTCCATAACCTTAAGGTGACAAGCAGCCCACCCAGTCTGCACTACTGTGCCAGTGAAACAGTGACAGGCTCGCCTTGTGCCTGGATAAATGCCAACATGGGAGGGCTGAGGCCTTGACCTGGTAGTTCTCGGGGTCAAGATGCAAGAGTTCCCACCACAGCAGGTATCTGTGTCTCCATCCCTGGTGGAGAAGAGGGATCTGGTGTAGTTGGTGGAGGTGTGGAGTGGGGTAGGTGGAGCAACCTGTGTGTGCGAATCCAAACAGCAGAGCACAACAGCCCATGCCAATGGTGGGTCCCCGTCACCACAGCAACGGTCTGGGTCTTCTCCGGCAAGTTTGAAACCTTCTTGACTCAAAAGGGAATGAGGACTTTGTAATCCAAAGCTGGATCCAAAGTAATCCAAATCCCTCTCAACCCCGCCAGACTTAGGCCTCCTGTCAACTTGCTCTGTAATGAGACAGAGAGGGAAGGATTGATGGGTATGGTTACAGGAGGAGTTGGTGAGAATGCGTGACCATGCAAGGTGGAGAGGCAACACCTTCCCAGCAAATGGCTGGCAAGCAAGCCAGAAGGATGTAAGGGGGTGAGAATGGTGTCAGCCTTTGGGTGCACGCCATGCACATGAAGCTAAGGCTTGCAAGCTGTGTGGCTTTGCGAGCTCCCTGCACAGCAGCAGAGTTAGACTAAGCAACAAACCCAAGAGTGCAAAGAAGCAGCGCGAAGATGGTGCCACTTAACAATGCAGAGCACAGCAGATCATTGACTTTTCTCCTGCTCTGCTTGCCAGTAGCACTGACCTGCACTGCCTTCCTGGCACAGGCTGATGAGGTGCCCTCTGGGTGCAGACACCTGGACAAAGATGCCCCTCCGTTGCTGACTCCATTCAGCAGCATCTGAAGGACTGTGGAGATGCCGGTGTTGCACTGGAGTGGACAAAGTCATAAGTCAGACGACACTAGGTTATAGTCCAACACGTTTATTTGAAATCACGAGCTTTCAGAGCGCTACCCCTTCATTAGGTGAAGCGACAGACTGGCAGCAGTTTCCAGCACCAAAGTGGTACCCATACCTCATCTCCTTCAAATATGGCTGCCAGAATCTTCAATTTCCAGAAGGTTGGCAAAAACTTCCAACTCACTCACCACAAAATCTGTCCATTACCTCGCACAACATCTCATGAGCTGAGATGCGTGTGAGGTAACTTGCCTGGACATTGGTAAATATGATGCCATCCAACACACTGTAGGGAATACTTGAACGTCAAAAATGGAAAGTTGAGGTCACTGATTTATTTTACTGACTTGTTTTGTTCTAGATTTTGGGAAACCCAACATTTCCAGCAGTATTGTGCGTAGATGAAAAGTCTAAAGTAACACTACAGGAACCCACTCAGATTCAGAATTGATACGTGCGACATTAATGGGAACGTGGACTTTGTACATTAGCAAGAGTCTAAAATTCCACAGTGCAGGGCGCCCATAAAAGCACGGTCACCCATGATATACAGATCTGTATTTCAAAAGGAAGCTGAGATTTGTGAACAAATTGGAAGCACGATTGTTCATTCCTGGTATCCCAGAACTTGCCTGACTGTCCTCAGGAATTACCAGCGGGATTCTTTCACCTTCCTCAGGTGCTCTATTTCCACATGAACAATTTCTAAAGTATCCTCGCCTTTCTGATACCTCTGAAGTGACCGAGGAGGAGACTGAAATTTAAAAGGAAGTTTTGGTCCTGGGGTATCAAGTGACAAAGGACAATAGGGAATGTTTCTTGGTGTCCTGGGCAATAACTTTCCCTCAGTTATTTCCCCCTGACTAATGCACCTAACCTATACATTCCTGAACACTATGGGCAATTAAGCATGGCCAATCCACCCTAACCTGCGCATCTTTGGATTGTGAGAGGAACCTCACGCAGACAAGGGAGGACGTGCAAACTGCACACAGAAACATTTCGTCTCACTGCCATTTGAGGGAGCTTAGTGTGTAAACATACTGCTGTCTTTGCCTCTATAACAATGACTAGTATACTCTGGAAGCAGAGTTATATTACGTAAAGGATAAATTCCTCTCAAATCAGAAATCAATATCCTCCTTCGGTGTTATGTTTGACTAATTTCTCATGCACTTTAACCCTTTAGCGAAATTGTCAACTAAATCATCTCAAATTACACATTATTAAAATTTTCATTTCTGTACGGGACATTTAACTCTCATTCCTTTCAATATCATGTTATCTTTTCTCTTTCCTTACGCTTCAAACTTCTCAACAGCTTTCAGGTTCCCCACCTCCTCTCAATTTTTCAGAAACGAACTCAGAAAATGCTGGGGTCTGTGCAGATCTCCACTGATGCTGCCAGACCTGCTGAGTTCACGGAAGAATCAGAGGATCCCTACAGTGTAGAAACAGGTCATTTGGCCCAACATGTCCACACCGACCCTCTGAAGAGTATTGCACCCAGACCCATTCCCTGACCCTATTACTCTACATTTCCCCTGACTAATGCACCTAACCTACACATCCCTGAACACTATGGGGCAATTAAGCATGGCCAATTCACCCTAACCTGCACATCTTTGGATTGTGGGAGGAACCTCACGCAGACAAGGGAGAACGTGGCAAACTCCACACAGTCTCCTCAGGCTGGAATCGAACCTGGGTCCCTGGCGCTATGAGGCAACACGCTAACCATTGAGCCACTGTGCTGCCCCCAGCGTTTCCTGTGTTGGTTTCAGATTTCTAGCATTCACAGTATTTTCGCTTTGGTTATTCAGACCTCTTCTTAAGTCAGTCTTTTGCCAGTCCTGAAACTTCAGAACCCTTTGTTGCATTCCGCTCCACACCAACAGTTGTCAGAGGTAAAACGGTGTGTGTAACTTTGACTAATCATGGTTGGGATCTTTTCATGGAACAGGCATGAGATCCCTTGATGGGTGTGCCTCAACTAAATAATTACAGCAACACGATTGTGCAAGTTTTAAATTAAAGGTTCATATACTCATTTGCATTTGCCTTGAATTTAAAACCTGATGCCTGAAACACACATTCCCTTGTGCATGCGGGAACACACATACACACAAAGACGAGTCACATACAGAGGCAGGAAACTTCAAACTTATTATGGGTTCAACCTCCGAGGTTATTGTCTCTATAGCCCCTTAGGGAAATTTGCCTTCTTGAATTAAGCAGGTGCTCTAAAGTTAGAGCCAGCATTGAGGAATTCGGAGCAGAGCAAGAGTTCTTTTGCAGGCGAATTTCTGCTTCTCGGTTGAAACCGAAGTTGGGACAGGCTGGGGGTTTCCTTTTCCCTTTGGGATCTCAAACTTAGAAGGCACAATGTCAATATTATAAGCAATATACCGAGGATGTTGAGTATCTGAATGAAGAAACGAAAAGTACTGAAGAAGGATCATTGCACTGAAAATGAGAGTTTGTTTTCTCTCTCCGGAGACGCTACGAGGCCTGCCAAATTTCTGTTGAGTACTTTAACTGATGTTGGCTTATCCAACTAAGCTGCACACCTTTGGATTGGCTGTACTAAACTGCCCATTGTGTGCAGGGATGTGCAGGCTAAGTGGCTTAGTTATGGGGAAATGCAGGGTTACTGAGATCAGTAGGAGGGGTGAGTCTGGGTGGGATGCACTTCGGAGGGTCATTGTAGACTTGATGGGCCAAATGGCCTCTTTCTGCACTGTGGGGTTTCTATAATGGGACGACTTGTGGCTAGTTTGATGGCTATTGCTGGAACCCTGCGTGCAAGCAGTTTTGAGCTGGTTTTAAACGCATAGCCCTCTCAACATGTGACTTTTACAACTTCAAATCCCTTCACCAAAAAGGATAGGGTAGCGTGGGGGAAATTAAGTTATGTTGATTTCACATCTTTTGTTGTGGATCAACAGCACCGAGGATTTGAGAATGTCAATCTTTTTGGTTGTGAATAGTCCATTCAATCAGAAGAGCATTGGATCACGTGGATCTCGAAGTTGCTGGCCCACCCTAAAACAGGGAGATGTGTGAAGCCTCTCGATGGCTCGTGAGAGCCCATATTTAATTAAGTATTTGTTTGGGTTATGGAACTGTCTGTAGTGCAAATGTCCAGGGTCACATGACATGCAGCAGCCATTTTAATAGCTGATTTGTATCCAGTTTTGACCAAAGTAGGCAGTGCCCTCAGGCATGGCATAATACAATGTCCTTGGACACAAGTCACAACTTTTTGTCTCCTCAATACCTTGGTTCCTCTTCCACATGTTAATTCCACATGTAAATTTTAATCTAGTTCCTATTCTATTTCCTCCAACACTTTTATTTCTCTCCATTTACCAGATTCTGGCTTAAGCATTTCTTAATTGCTTTACACAATTTGATTCCCATTATCCAGCCATTTTTACTGGCATACATCTGTTATATAACTCTGCAAAGTGCACCATAATTGCTCAATGGCTCATCCCTTGATTGCAAAATATCTTTAAACCTCCCGTTTAAATCAGATTAACGTACCAGCTTCACACATCTCAACTGAGCAATGCAGAGCTTAGTCTTGCACCTGCCTGCCTTTCTCCTTGCTCTCTCTTACTGCTCCAGATTGCTTGTGTATTTTGTTAGCAGGCCTTTCTGCAGGAGCACTGACCACAGCCGATTCTGGGGCATCACGAATTTGGCCTCTGCGCCGTTGGAAATGGACGATCGTGTTGGTATTGAGGACTAGTAAGTCCTGACGCATCTTAAACCAGATGGAATTTCTGCTTGAGCTAGGAGATTTCGGAGTCAACAGGAAATCCTGATGAAGAGCTGATGCTCGCAAACGTCAACTCTCCTGCTCCTCGGATGTTGCCTGACTGGCTGTGACTAGAGGTGTTATCACTCGACTATTAATCTCGAGATCCAGACTAAGTTGTAGTACTTGGGTTTAAATCCAGCCACGGTAGATGATGCAAGTCCAGAGCAACACCAACATAACAGGCAATAAATACTGGTTCTGCCAGCGACACCCACAGCTTATGAACAAATAAAAGAAAATTGCGGGTTCAATCCTTGTAGAAGTTTATAAGATAATGAGAGGTACAGATAGGGTTAATGGTAGTTGTCTTTTCCCTAGGATGGGGGATTTCAAGATGAGGGGGCACATATTTAAGGTGAGAGGAGAGAGATTTATAAGAGACATGGGCGGGGGGCACAAATATGTTTACACAGAGGTTGGTTCGAGTGTGAAATAAACTTCCTGAGGGAAGTGGCGGACGCAGGTACAATTACAATATTTAAAAGGCATTTAGATAAATACATGAATAAGGAATGTTTGGAAGGATATAGGCCAAGCGCAGGCAGGTGGGACTAGATTGGTTTGGGATTTTGGTCGGCGTGGGCTGGTTAGACCGAAGGATCTGTTTCTGTACTGCATGACTTTATCGCTAAGTCCCACTCCAGAGATTTATAGATAAAACAGAAGTTGACAATCAAGTGTTTCACAGGCAGGACATGTTTCTGATGTGGCATTAGTTGGACACCTCCTTTAATGATTCTTTGATGAGCAAAAAGGATTCCCTGGTACTACCCAAAGAAGGGCACGGGGGTTTGTTCTATGATCTGACCAATATTTCTTTCACAGTCAGGGTGAGCTCTCGAGACCATCTGGAAAGTGATGTGGAGAAAACAGGAATTTGCCATTTCCAAACTGGATCAGCCATGAACACGTTGAATAGTGGTGTCATCCTGGAAGGCTGAACAGCCTGCCCCAAAGTTTCTGCATTTCCACGTTTTGAACAAATAATTTGGAGATAATTTTGGAGAGTCTGAATGTTTTCATCTCTGTGCTCAGCTGGAATGATGGCCGTTAACATCACACCCCTGACAGGATCCGTGAATGGTGTAGGCCTCACGGTCAAATGTTTTGAATTCATCTGGAGTACTTCATCTTTACAGATCTTTTCAAAACGATTCTTCAACTGTCTGACAGCCAGTGAATGAAAAGTTACAATTCCTAAACAGATTGCTGCTCGTACTGCTATTGCAATGTGAAGAATTACTACTGTCCAAATCTTATTTTGAGACTCAATGTACATTATGTTATTTGTTTCCTAGTTTTCCTCCTTCATGGCTTTCCTCAACGTATATTGCTAAATGAATGTGACCAGTCCTTAGAATCCATTACTTGGCATGTGAGCATCAACAGCACACGATGTGAAAGGACCACTGCCTTCTGGGAGCGTTGGGTTGTCAGCTTAAGGCCAAAAACAAACACTAACAGCCAAACAGAAACCCTTGGCAAGTATACACAAGGCCCTTATCTTCACTCCTTATCTTAGAGAGATAGCTAGATTGCTTTGGCTCACAATTTATGCTTTTAAGTCAACACAAGCACAGATAATCCAGCTCAAATTATCGTGCAAAGCTCAGAAGATGTTGACAAAACATAGCAGGTCTGGGGTCACATCCACGGAGAGAGAAACAGAGTTAACATTTCGAGTCCAGTTCTGAAAGAGAGTCAGGCCGGATTTGAGACATGAGCTCTGTTTCTGTCTCCATCGATGCTGCCAGACCTGCTGAATTTCTCCAGCACTCCCTGGTGATTGTTTCAGATTTCCAGCACCCACAGTCTTTATTGTGAGACAATTCCACTGCACTGCCTGATGAGAATGAAGACTTTGCAATAGATCTGCTTCATCAATCAGAGTCCCTTGTTTGGGCTTCGATTGGATACTGCAACCACAAGCAATAAAGTGGCTACTACATTACTCACCTCTAGAATACACAGGAAAGCTGCCATACAGACTTGATGAAATTAATGAGGGGCTAATGGTTTCAGGATCAGCTTGACCACAACAATTTCCCTTTACGTTCCTCTTACAGATCAGAACTGTTACAAGTTAATGGTCATTGAATTACCTTCCATTACCCTCATGGTAGCCAGATATGTCAGCTAATGATAAAAAAAACAAGAAATATAACTCCATAACAGCCCTCACACCACCCAGAAAAGATACTTCAACAAGCACCAATGGTCTACTCTACAGATTCACCATTGCCTGTATGAAGCCCAGCGTATAAAACAATATATTTCAGTTCCTCTTTTCAAATGTGATGGTCATGCACTCACTCTCACACACACACACAAACACAAACACACACACACGCACACACGGTAGAGTCTATGAAGAGATCAAGAGCCAGAGCCAGTAGCTCAGTGGGGCCATCTTCCAGCCTGGCATGGCGGTCATTTGGCACAGCATGGCAATCTCTCGATGGCCCGGCATGGCCTCAGCGTGAACTTACGGCCTCGAGATGATTCCAGAGCGGTCTCCCAGCCTCAAAAGGAAGCCCGGTGTAGTCTGGAATCAAGGACCAGTTCAGACCAGAGACTAGGTGCCGGGCTGGAGAATCGGAAGGACCGTTGTTCTGAACATTTTTACTTTGTGATTTTTCTAATTTATTCCTACGATCGGTCACGCCAGACTTTTTATTTCTTTGCTTTCCTAAACATTTCTCCCGAAGAATTTGTACTTAAGAATCTGTACATGGGTACCTTTGTATCGAAAACGGTACCCTAGGTGGCAACTTATAAACATTTCACTGCAGTCATGTGAGGTATGTGACAATAATCCCAAGACTCATAAACGAAAACGAGTGCTCAGAGCATGCAGAGAATTTGAAATTATTTCCTATTGTATTGCAAGAGTGAAAACCTTGTGAGGCAGATACTGTGCTTTTGTCCTTCACCAGAGGAGATGAGACAAAACCAACAGCCCAAGATTACAAACTGAAATTAAGTTATATTTTGCACACTGAAAAGTATTTGAACCGGTAAAATATCAACGATGATACCTCAACAAGTTTATTTTAAATTGCAAGCTTTCAGAGTTGCACAACCTCTTCAGGTGTGTAATGATAGAGAGAGGTGTAATCGGCATACCTCGCTAGCTACCTCCTGGCTGACAGAGATATAATACACATATATACACCTCTCTGCTGATGGAGAAGTATCATGACTATACCTCGCCATTTAACTCGCTGCTGATTGAAGTATACCTCACGATTTATCTCTCTGCTGAAAGAGTGGTATAATAGGTATACCTCACTATTTACTTCCCTGCTGACACAGACTGATACGATATTTACTGACCTGCTGACAGAGATGTTTAATACGTGCACCTCCCTATTTACGTCCCTGCTGAAAGGGAGGTATAATAGGTGTACCTCACCATTTACCTCTCTCTGATAGAGGTATATTGTGTATACCTCGCTACTTATCTCACTGCTGATAGAGGTATATTGGGTATACCTCACTATTTACCTCACTGCTGATAGAGGTATATTGGGTATACCTCACTATTTACCTCACTGCTGATAGAGGTATATTGGGTATACCTCACTATTTACCTCACTGCTGATAGAGGTATATTGGGTATACCTCACTATTTACCTCACTGCTGATAGAGGTATATTGGGTATACCTCACTATTTACCTCACTGCTGATAGAGGTATATTGGGTATACCTCGCTATTTACCTCACTGCTGATAGAGGTATGTTGGGTACACCTCACTATTTACCTCACTGCTGATAGGGGTATATTGGGTATACCTCACTGCTGATAGAGGTATACAGGGTATATCTCACTACTTACCTCACTGCTGATCGACGTATAATGGGTATACCTCGCTACTTACCTCACAGCTGATCTAGGTATATTGGGTATACCTCGCTACTTACCTCACTGCTGATCGAGAGGTATATTTGTTAGATCCTGCAATATACCTCACTGCAGATGGAAAGGGAGAGTAGTTGTACCTCGTTATTTACCTCCCCGCTGAGAGTGAGGTATAATAGTTATACCTCGTTATTTACCTCCCCGCTGATAGTGAGGTGTAATAGTTATACCACGTTATTTACCTCCCCGCTGATAGTGAGGTATAATAGTTATACCTCGTTATTTACCTTCCCGCTGATAGTGAGGTGTAATAGTTATACCTCGCTATTTACCTCCCCGCTGATAGAGAGGTATAATAGTTATACCTCGTTATTTACCTCCCCGCTGATAGTGAGGTATAATAGTTATACCTCGTTATTTACCTCCCCGCTGATAGTGAGGTATAATAGTTATACCTCGTTATTTACCTCCCCGCTGATAGTGAGGTATAATAGTTATACCTCGTTATTTACCTCCCCGCTGATAGTGAGGTATAATAGTTATACCTCGTTATTTACCTCCCCGCTGATAGTGAGGTATAATAGTTATACCTCGTTATTTACCTCCCCGCTGATAGTGAGGTATAATAGTTATACCTCGTTATTTACCTCCCCGCTGATAGTGAGGTATAATAGTTATACCTCGTTATTTACCTCCCCGCTGATAGTGAGGTATAATAGTTATACCTCGTTATTTACCTCCCCGCTGATAGTGAGGTATAATAGTTATACCTCGTTATTTACCTCCCCGCTGATAGTGAGGTATAATAGTTATACCTCGTTATTTACCTCCCCGCTGATAGTGAGGTATAATAGTTATACCTCGTTATTTACCTCCCCGCTGATAGTGAGGTATAATAGTTATACCTCGTTATTTACCTCCCCGCTGATAGTGAGGTATAATAGTTATACCTCGTTATTTACCTCCTACCTCGCTATTTACCTCCTCGCTGATAGAGAGGTATAATAGTTATACCTCGCTACTTACCTCCTCGCTGATAGAGTGGTATAATAGTTATACCTCGCTATTTACCTCCTCGCTGATAGAGAGGTATAATAGTTATACCTCGCTACTTACCTCCTCGCTGATAGAGTGGTATAATAGTTATACCTCGCTATTTACCTCCTCGCTGATAGAGAGGTATAATAGTTATACCTCGCTACTTACCTCCTCGCTGATAGAGTGGTATAATAGTTATACCTCGCTATTTACCTCCTCGCTGATAGAGAGGTATAATAGTTATACCTCGCTACTTACCTCCTCGCTGATAGAGTGGTATAATAGTTATACCTCGCTATTTACCTCCTCGCTGATAGAGAGGTATAATAGTTATACCTCGCTACTTACCTCCTCGCTGATAGAGTGGTATAATAGTTATACCTCGCTATTTACCTCCTCGCTGATAGAGAGGTATAATAGTTATACCTCGCTACTTACCTCCTCGCTGATAGAGTGGTATAATAGTTATACCTCGCTATTTACCTCCTCGCTGATAGAGAGGTATAATAGTTATACCTCGCTACTTACCTCCTCGCTGATAGAGTGGTATAATAGTTATACCTCGCTATTTACCTCCTCGCTGATAGAGAGGTATAATAGTTATACCTCGCTACTTACCTCCTCGCTGATAGAGTGGTATAATAGTTATACCTCGCTATTTACCTCCTCGCTGATAGAGAGGTATAATAGTTATACCTCGCTACTTACCTCCTCGCTGATAGAGTGGTATAATAGTTATACCTCGCTATTTACCTCCTCGCTGATAGAGAGGTATAATAGTTATACCTCGCTACTTACCTCCTCGCTGATAGAGTGGTATAATAGTTATACCTCGCTATTTACCTCCTCGCTGATAGAGAGGTATAATAGTTATACCTCGCTACTTACCTCCTCGCTGATAGAGTGGTATAATAGTTATACCTCGCTATTTACCTCCTCGCTGATAGAGAGGTATAATAGTTATACCTCGCTACTTACCTCCTCGCTGATAGAGTGGTATAATAGTTATACCTCGCTATTTACCTCCTCGCTGATAGAGAGGTATAATAGTTATACCTCGCTACTTACCTCCTCGCTGATAGAGTGGTATAATAGTTATACCTCGCTATTTACCTCCTCGCTGATAGAGAGGTATAATAGTTATACCTCGCTACTTACCTCCTCGCTGATAGAGTGGTATAATAGTTATACCTCGCTATTTACCTCCTCGCTGATAGAGAGGTATAATAGTTATACCTCGCTACTTACCTCCTCGCTGATAGAGTGGTATAATAGTTATACCTCGCTATTTACCTCCTCGCTGATAGAGAGGTATAATAGTTATACCTCGCTACTTACCTCCTCGCTGATAGAGTGGTATAATAGTTATACCTCGCTATTTACCTCCTCGCTGATAGAGAGGTATAATAGTTATACCTCGCTACTTACCTCCTCGCTGATAGAGTGGTATAATAGTTATACCTCGCTATTTACCTCCTCGCTGATAGAGAGGTATAATAGTTATACCTCGCTACTTACCTCCTCGCTGATAGAGTGGTATAATAGTTATACCTCGCTATTTACCTCCTCGCTGATAGAGAGGTATAATAGTTATACCTCGCTACTTACCTCCTCGCTGATAGAGTGGTATAATAGTTATACCTCGCTATTTACCTCCTCGCTGATAGAGAGGTATAATAGTTATACCTCGCTACTTACCTCCTCGCTGATAGAGTGGTATAATAGTTATACCTCGCTATTTACCTCCTCGCTGATAGAGAGGTATAATAGTTATACCTCGCTACTTACCTCCTCGCTGATAGAGTGGTATAATAGTTATACCTCGCTATTTACCTCCTCGCTGATAGAGAGGTATAATAGTTATACCTCGCTACTTACCTCCTCGCTGATAGAGTGGTATAATAGTTATACCTCGCTATTTACCTCCTCGCTGATAGAGAGGTATAATAGTTATACCTCGCTACTTACCTCCTCGCTGATAGAGAGGTATAATAGTTATACCTCGCTACTTACCTCCCCGCTGAGAGTGAGGTATAATAGTTATACCTCGCTATTTACCTCCTCGCTGATAGAGAGGTATAATAGTTATACCTCGCTATTTACCTCCTGGCTGATAGAGAGGTACAATAGTTATACCTCGCTACTTACCTCCTCGTGGATAGTGAGGGAGAATAATTATACCTCGCTATATACCTCCTCGCTGATAGTGAGGTATAATAGTTATACCTCGCTACTTACCTTCTCGCGGATGGTGAGGTATAATAGATATACCTCGCTATTTACCTCCCCGCTGATAGTGAGATGTAATAGTTATACCTCGCTATTTACCTCACCGCTGATAGCGAGGTATAATAGTTATACCTCGCTATTTACCTCCTCGCTGAGAGTGAGGTATAATAGTTAGACCTCGCTACTTACCTCCTCGCTGATAGTGAGGTATAATACTTATACCTCGCTACTTACCTCCCCGTTGATGGAGAGATATAATAATTATACCTCGCTATTTACCTCCCCGTTGTTAGTGAGATATAATAGTTTTACCTCGCTATTTATCTCCCCGCTGAGAGTGAGGTATAATAGTTATACCTCGCTATTTACCTCCTCGCTGATAGAGAGGTATAATAGTTATACCTCGCTATTTACCTCCCCGCTGATAGTGAGGTATAATAGTTATACCTCGCTATTTACCTCCTCGCTGAGAGTGAGGTATAATAGTTAGACCTCGCTACTTACCTCCCCGTTGATGGAGAGATATAATAATTATACCTCGCTATTTACCTCCCCGTTGTTAGTGAGATATAATAGTTTTACCTCGCTATTTACCTCCTCGCTGATAGTGAGATATAATAGTTATACCTCACTACTTACCTCCCTGCTGAGAGTGAGATATAATAGTTATACCTCGCTATTTACCTCCTCGCTGATAGAGAGGTATAATAGTTATACCTCGCTATTTACCTCCCCGTTGTTAGTGAGATATAATAGTTATACCTCGCAATTTACCTCCCCGCTGACAGAGAGGTATAATAGTTATACCTCGCTATTTACCTCCTCGCTGATAGTGAGGAGAATAAGAGTACCTCCGTATCAAACCTCCCCTGAGGAAGGAGTGGACCTCCGAAAGCTTGCAATTTCATACAAACCTTTTGGACTTTAGCCTGGGGTCATGTGATTTCTGACCTTATCCTCCTCAGTCCAACTCTGGCATCTCCACATCATGCAGTACTTCCAAATGATATAAATCCACAATACATGTTCAGCATGGCTGGGATGAAGGGGGGGAAAAGCACAACCCCTCTGGAAATAGTGCCCTCTGCAAAGTACTGCACTGAACTATCAGCTGGGATTACGTGCGCCAGTCTCTGAACTAGAGTGGGAGGCCCATGCCTGGGACAATGTACACATATTAATAAAGACAACTGAACAGCTGATGCCAGGTTTCATAAGTAATAGGATTTTTAGGATAAAATTTCTTTATATATATTCATGCTGTATGTCTCAAATACAGCCTGAATACTTTTGCTTTAAACTTGTGAAATGCTTCAATTCATAGCCTTTGTTGAGGTCCATCACCCTTTGTGAAAGATGCAGTTCTGTGTCCTGATTCTCCCGTCAAGTGAACACCCTCTCGTGATTTACCTCTAACTTCCACCTCTTTGCAGCTCAAGTGGTAGCGTCCCTATCCCTGAGCTAGGAGACCTGCGTTCACGTCCCACCTGCTCCAGAGGACTGCAATAGCATCTCTGTATAGGTTGGCAAGAAAATATCAAACCTTCCATGAGATCACCACTTCGCGTTTGTGAGTCATGTGAGCATAAGCCAAGTCGATGCAACCCACCTTCATAATTTAAGACTTCAAATTTCAGTGTCACTACCATTGGTAGTGTCCACAACTGAACAAAGTGCTCAAAACGTAGCCTAGCTAGATCATAAGTAACAGTTTCAAATCATGCACTTCGCTGTGTTCTCGCCCCCTTAAGATGAAAGGCAATAGTTGGTTCATCCTTCCGATTCTCCCTCACTTTTTAAGATTGCTTTACTTGGAAGACTCCCCAAAACCTCTTTGCCGCTCCACTGTTCCCTTGCCCCATTTAGAAAGCACTCTCACCTTTCTTCCAACTGAAGTGGGTGGGGTCTTACTTCCTTTGCACTGAGTTTCTTCGTCAAAACTGTGCCCATCCTCAAAACCTATCGATATTCCTTTACACAGTTCTCTGCAAGACAAATTCCCGCACAGAGGCAGGTAGCACTCTGATAAAGAAGAACATTTTCTCAAAGAGGAGTGCACATTTTCCAAACATCGACTGGGACTGCCATAATGGTAAAGGTTTAGATGGAGAGGAATTTCTTAAGTATGTACAAGACAATTTTCTGATTCAGTATGTGGATATACCTACTAGAGAAGGTGCAATACTTGACCGACTCTTGGGAAATAAGGCAGGGCAGGTGACTGAGGTGTCAGTGGGGGAGCACTTTGGGGCCAGCAACCATAATTCTATTTGTTTTAAAATAGTGATGGAAAAGGATAGACCAGATCTAAAAGTTGAAGTTCTAAATTGGAGAAAGGCCAATTTTGATGGTATTAGGCAAGAAC
>NC_057726.1:63805716-63829362 GCF_004010195.1 Chiloscyllium plagiosum | reverse complement strand
TGAGTACAGGAGTTGGGAAGTCATGTTGCGGCTGTACAGGACATTGGTTAGGCCACTGTTCGAATATCGTGTGCAATTCTGGTCTCCTTCCTATTGGAAAGATGTTGTGAAACTTGAAAGGGTTCAGAAAAGATTTACAAGGATGTTGCCAGGGTTGGAGGATCTGAGCTACAGGGAGAAGCTGAACAGGCTAGGGCTGTTTCCCCTGGAGCGTCAGAGGCTGAGGGGCGACCTTATAGATGTTTACAAAATTATGAGGGCGATGGATAGGATAAATAGACAAAGTCTTTTCCCTAGGGTCCAGAACTAGAGGGCATAGGTTTAGGGTGAGAGGGGAACGATACAAAAGAGTCCTAAGGGGCAACTTTTTCACGCAGAGGGTGGTACTTGTATGGAATGAGCTGCCAGAGGATGTGGTGGATGCTGGTACAATTGCAACATTTAAGAGGCATTTTGATGGGTATATGAATAGAAAGGGTTTGGAGGGATATGGGCCAGGTGCTGGCAGATGGGACTAGATTGGGTTGGGATATCTGGTCGGCATGGACCGGGTGGATTGAAGGATCTGTTTCCATGCTGTACATCTCTACGACTCTATTTCATTGGGATCCGGTCTACCTGTTAATTCTTACACCATCCAAATCCTAACAAATATACAGAACACTATCCCTAAATTCCAAACAACCTTACTAAGTCTCATAAATCGGGCCTCCATTTGGAATTGTGAGGAAGAAAGTCAGCTTGCATTATCATTCATTTTTTTTCAAATCATGGTCTCAAATTAAGAGGGAAATATCTTTATTGGCCAAGGGATATAAAACTTTCTTGAATTACATTGAAGCCTTCACAATTCCACAAATGCAAAATCATGGCAACAATCAAATGTAGTCCCTCTACAATGCCACATGTACCAATGCCAATATCCAACTCAACACTGGAAAATGCACTTTCCACAGTGGACTGACTGAAGCACAATCCAATTCCTCCGCATTTTATACAATATCCTACTGTGGGGAACCTTATTCAACGCCTTGCTGAAATCCATATACGCCACATCAACCGGTTTACTCTCATCTACCTGTTTGGTCACCTTCTCAAAGAACTCAATAAGGTTTGTGAGGCAGGACCTACCCTTCACAAAACCGTGCTGACTAGCCCTAATCAAATTATTCTTTTCTGGATGATTATAAATACTATCTCTTATAACCTTTTCCAACACTTTACCAGCAACTGAAGTAAGGCTCACTGGTCTATAATTACCAGGATTGTCTCTACTCCCCTTCTTGAACAGGGGAAATATATTTGCTATCCTCCAGTCTTCTGGCACTATTCCTGTAGACAATGACGATTTAAAGATCAATGCCAAAGGCTCGGCAATCTCCTCCCTGGCTTCCCAGAGGATCCTAGGATAAATCCCATCCGACCCAGGGGACTTATCTATTTTCACACACTGCAGGATTTCTAATACCTCTTCCTTGTGAACCTCAATCCCACCCCTAGTCTAGTAGCCTGTATCTCAGTATTCTCCTCAACAACATTGTCATTTTCTAGAGTGAATACTGTCGAAAAATATTCATTTAGCGCTTCCCCTATCTCCTCTGACTCCACACACAACTTCCCACTACTATCCTTGATTGGCCCTAATCTTACTCTTGTCATTCTTTTATTCCTTAAATACCTATAGAAAGTCTTAGGGTTCTCCCTGTAACCCCTTACTAACCAAGGACCTATCCATCTCTGTCTTAGATCTACCCCATGACTTGGCCTCCACAGCACTCTGCAGCAATGAGTTAAAGGGTTGTCCCTTCACTCTGAGGCTATGCCCTTGGGTCTGAGGCTATGCCCTTGGGTCCTAGTCTCTCCTACTGGTGGAAACATCTTCTCCGTGTCCACTTGATCCAGGTCCCTCAGTATTCTGTTACTTTCAATGAGATCCCCTTCATCTTTCTAAACTCTATCAAACACAGGCCCAGAATCCTCAACCGCTCTTCAGATGACAAGCCCTTCATGCTCAGGATCATTCTTGCAATCCTCCCTTGGACTCCTTCCAACGCCAGCGCATCCTTCTTTGAATATGTGGTCCAAAAGTGTTTTAACCCAGTATTCCAAATGCAGTCTTACCAGAGCCTTACACAGCCGCAGCAGCACACTCTGGTACTCTAGCCCTCTTGAAATGAAAGTTCACACTGCATTGACCTTCCTTACTGCCAACCGAACCTAAATGTTAATCTTAAGAAAATCATGAATTAAGAGTCCTACCTGGCCAGCACAGTGGCTCCAAGGTTAGCACTGCTGCCTCACAGTGCCAGGGTTTAATTCCACCCTTGGGTGACTGACTGTGTGGAGTTTGCGCATTCTCCCCGAGTCTGTGTGGGTTTCCTCCGGGTGCTTCGGTTTCCTCCCACAGTCCAAAGATGTGCAGGTCAGGTGAATTGGCCATCGGAAATTAAGTGGATTGGCTATTAAGGACAGCGCAGTGGCTCAGTGGTCAGCACTGCTGCCTCACACCACCAGGGACCTGGGTTCGATTCCAGCCTCAGGCGACTGTCTATGTGGAGTTTGCATGTTCTCCCCCTGTCTGTGTGGATATCCTCCGGGTGCTCCAGTTTCCTCCCACAGGCCAAAGATGTGCAGGCCATGCTAAATTGCCCCTGGTGTTCAGGGATGTGTGGGTTAGGTGCATTAGTCAGGGATAAATGTAGGATAGGGGGAATCGGTCTGGGTGGGTTACTCTTTGGAGGGTCAGTGTGGACTTGTTGGGCCAAAGGGCCTGTTTCCACACTGTAGGGATTCTATTCATCTGCAAACATAGCAACAATGCCCTCAGTTCCTTCAGCAGAAGCATTAATGTATAACATGAATAGTTATGGTCTCAACACTGACCCCTGCAGAACTCCATTAGTCATCCCTTGCCATGCTGAAAAAGACCCTTTTATCCCCACTCTCTGCCTTCTGCCAGTCAGCCACTCTATCCATGCCAGTACCTTGCCACGGACAACATGGGCTCTTATCTTATTTAGGAGCCTCTTATGGGACACCTTGTCAAAGGCCTTTTCGAAATCCAAATAGATCATGTCCACTGGCCCTCTTTTGTCTAACTTGCTCATTACCTCCTCAAAGAATTCTAACAGAGTTGTCAGGCAAGACCTCCCCATGACGAAGCAGCGCAGACTCAGCCCTATTTTACCATCCACTTCACGTACTCTGCAATCTAATCCTTAATAAAGGGACTCTGAAATCTTACCAACGACTTAGGTCAGGCTAACTGGCCTAAAATTTCCTGCTCCCCTCCCTTCTTAATCAGAGGTGCCATTTGCCAGGCCTGTGGGACCTCCTTGACTCCAGTGATTCCTGAAAGATTACCACCAATGCCCTCAGCTACCTCCTTCAGAATTGTGGGCTGTCGTCCATCTGCCTGTGGTGATTTACCCACCTTCAGACCTTTCAGCTTCATCAGCACCTTCTCCATGGTGACGGCCACCACACTCACCTCTGCCCCCTGACTCTCTTGAACCTTGGGAATGCTACTTCTGAATACAGAGGGACCTTGGGGTGCAAGTCCACATTTGCTGAAAGCAGTAACACAAGCTGATAAGGTGGTAAAGCAGGCATATGGCATGTTTGCCTTCATCGGTCAGGGTTATAAAAGTTGGCAAGTCATGTTGCAGCTGCCTGAAATGTCAGTTCGGCCACAGTTGGAGCATTGTGTGCAGTTCTGGTTGCCACACTATAGGAAGGATGTGGAGACTTTGGAGAGGGTGCAAAAGAGGTTTACCAGCAGGTTTTTACACAAGGTGAGAGGTGCCTGGAACACACTGCTCAGGGAAGTGGTAGTAGCAGGTACATTAGCTATGTTTAAGATGCATTTAGAACAGATACGTGAACAGGCATAGAATAGAGGGACACAGAGCACGCGCCATACGGCATTTTGCCTTCATCAGTCAGGGCACTGAGTACAAACCTTGGCAAGTCATGTTGCAGCTGTTATAAAACCTGCATCAGGCCACATTTGGAGTAATGCGTAAAGTTCTGTCACCACGCAAAAGTGCAGAACATAGAACAGTACAGCACAGAAACAGCCGACCATGACTGTGCCAACTATGATGCCTTTCTAAACTAATCCCATCTGTCTGCACACTGTCCGTATCTCCCACTGACTATTGGGAGGCCTACAGCATAACCCCATCAAGACTGCACCTATCTTATTCCTAAGTTTTATTCATATTGCCTCACTGGATGAGTCCTCCAATATGTCCTCTATTAGTAGAGCTGTGACATTCTCCTTAATCAGTAATGTAACTCTCCTACCTCTGTATCGCGCCTGCAACATCTAAACCCTGGAACGTTGAGCTGCCAGTCCAGCCCTTCACTCACTCAAGTGTCTGTAATGGCTGTCACATCAAAGTCCCAGATACTAATCCAGGCTCTAAGCTCATCTGCCTTATCCATTATACGCCTTGCATTAAAGTGAATAAACTTCAGGCCCTGCTTTCTTCATTCACCCAACTCTGTCTGTTCTTGCTATTAGAATTTCTTCATTTAGTGCCTCTCTTCTCTTCAAACACTTCACATGCTGACCTACTGCTCTGGTTCCCAGCCCCATGCCACACTAACTCCAACCCTCCCAAAAGCGGGATGAGCTAACCCCCTCGACCAGGATATTGGTGCCCCTCCAGATAGATTCAACCCATCCTTCTCATACAGGTCCCACCGACCCTGGAAGAGATTCCAATGATCCAGATATCAGAATCCCTCCCTCCTACACTGGCCTTTTAACCATCTATGCAACTGTATTATTGTTCTATCGTTGGCCTCATTAATCCTGAGATTACAACCCTCGAGGTCCTGCTTTTCAACTTCCTACCTAATTCCCTTCGCAGGACATCATCTGTCTTCCTGCCTATGTTGTTAGAAGAATCAACAGGGGTGACTACTTCTGACTGCTCACCTTCCCCATTCAGAATACCCTGCGCCCGCACAGAGACATCTTTGACCCTGGCACCAGGGAGGCAACACACCATCCTGAGTCTTGCTCGCAGACACAGTCTGTTCCTGTGGCTGTAGAGTCATCTGTCACTACTGCTTACCTGCACTTTGACCCTCCCTGCTGCCAAACAGCACCAGTTGTGGCAGCTGCTGCTATCCCCTATGAGATCACCCCCTCAAAGGTATGTCTGTTTCTGAGGAGAATGGCCACATGGGGGCTCCTGTACTGCCTGCCCACATTTACTCATCTTCCTGGTAGTCACCCCCCAACTCTTTGTCTGTGTAGCCCTTACTGGTGGCGTGACCAGCTCGCTGAATGTATTATCTCAGCCTCATGGATGCTGCACAGGGAGTCTGCTCCATGTAGTGGATCAGGAACTGCAGCTGAACACATTCCCTGCATGGGGTGGTCACCACGGAGACTGAAAGAGTCCCTTATTTTGGGGTGGTCACCACGGAGACTGAAAGAGTCCCTTATTTCCCACATACTGGAGGAGAAGCATTCCACAAGGCCGAATTCTCCTGCTGTTGTGAACCTCAGACAATAAACCAATTCCACAACTTTACCCACAACTCACCAAATCAGATTTCTCACCCCTGCTCTCTATTCTTAATTACTATGGAGATGTGGGTGCACTGTACCTTTAAGAGAGTAAACGCTAGCAGTGACAGCACCAAGTATTCTCAATGAGACACAATGTAACATGTACTCCAGCTACTGGAGTAGCTGGTTGCCTGGAAATGACAAAACAGATTCAAATTAGGCCAATCAGTTTAAATTATACCCCGAAAAACACTAAATTTCAGTCAAGTCTGAATTGAGTATATTGATAAACTTAAAAGCCAATGACAATCCAATGTTTTGGGATATAAGACCAGGGAAAATTGAACAGTTGGGAGGAGAACTGCCGCCAGACCAACAGGTGTATACTACTAGTCGGAACGCTCTGAGAGGTACCTGTCTAGAGAAGAAGTTTGTACAGAGGAAAACCGCAACACAGACCTGGAGAGCCAATCTACGGACGAAGATAAAGAAATGATTCGGCTGGTGGCTGGTTTTAAAATTTGAATTTTTCTGTAAATCTTAATTGGAAGTTTTATCAGAATATTATAGAAGGGAAGGTAAAAGATAGGTTAGAGGAAGGAATTGTACATAGTTGTTAGTTAACTATTCTCTGTTATACTTTAAGAAATAATGGGCGGCACAGTGGTTAGCACTGCTGCCTCACAGCGCCAGAGACCCGGGTGCAATTTCTGCCTCAGGCAACTGTCTGTGTGGAGTTTGCACATTCTCCCCGTGTCTGCGTGGGTTTTCTCCGGTTTCCTCCCACAGTCCAAAAATGTGCAGGTTAGGTGAATTGGCCATGCTAAATTGCCCGTGGTGTTAGGTGAAGGGGTAAATGTAGGGGAATGGGTCTGGGTGGGTTGCGCTTCGGAGGGTCGGTGTGGACTTGTTGGGCTGTTCCCACACTGTAAGTAATCTATCTATCTAAAGTTGTTAATTTTTTACTTAAATAGTTCGTGGCCACTCGAATTTTTACAGATTACCACGTGGGATAAATCTTTTCTGTGTTGCTGGTTTTAAATTAAGCAGAATGGTTTACCCCATGTCATAACATCAATAAACCACAGAAGTAAGCAGTTCATGCACACTCTCCCTCTCTCTGGGTACTACTCAGTCAGTTTCTAAACCTGGATCATGAGCAGTCATGCTGACAGCATGTTTTGAGTCATATCAGGAATTCCACCTCTGGATTCTGCTCCTCCTGTAGCTCTGACCAAGCTCAATCCAGGGCCAACTGCTTAGGCTTTTATCCATAAACCTCTCTACCTCTTTACTCTCAGGATCACTCTCCTGCGCCCTGACTGACCTCCTACAAGCAGCTTTGGAGAGGGTGCTAAAGAGATTGACCAGGATTTTTCCTGGATTGGAGTGTATTAGCTATAAGGAGAGACTGGACAAACTTGGATTTTCGGACGCTGACAGATGACCTGATAAAATTATGAAAAAACATGGATAGCATGAGTAGTCAGAGCCTTTTTTCCCCAGGGTGGAAAGGTCAAACATGAGGGGGCATTGGTTTAAGGCGAGGGAGAAAGCGAGGACTGCAGATGTTGAAGATCAGAGTCGAGTGTGTGGTGCTGGAAAAGCACAGCCGATCAGGCAGCATCCAAGAAGCAGCAGGGGGGATAAGTTTAAAGATGAGGGAGGCCAGTTTATACACAGATGGTGGTGGATGCCTGGAAGTCGCTGCCAGGGAGGTGGGGGAAGCAGATAAAATAACAGTATAATACAATAGTTTAAGAGGCATTTAGACAGATATGTGAACAGGCAGAGAATAGAGGGATACCGACCATGTGCAGGCAGATGGGATCAGTCCAGAACAGCACCGTGGTCGACACACAGATATGGTGGGCCAAAGGGCCTGGCCCTGTGCTACACTATCGTGTGTTCTTGGTGTCTTCTACCAATTCTTTGTTCCCCATTCTTCTCCAGCTTCATTTTCAAGTGGCCCATTGTTCAATCTTGCCTCTGCCTTACCTTTCAGATGTCTAAAGCCTTTGCAAATATCTTCTCTATTACAGCTAGCTCACCCCCATATTTCATCCCCCCCCCCCCTCCCCAAATGCCCTTATTGCTTTACTGGTTGTCTTCTGCTGGCTTGTAAAGATTTCCCAATCTTCTGGGGGCTTCCCATTAATCCCCACCACATTGTATGTCTTTTCTTCCGTTTTTTTTGCGGTCCCTGACTTCCCTCATCAGCCACAGTTGTCTTGTCCTCCCCTTAGTCTGTTTCTTCTTTCTTGGGATGAATTTCTGTTGTGCCTCCGGGTTTAAAACCAGATGCCCCCTCCCCCCATTGCTGCTCCACCATCTTCCCTGCTCGGCTCCCCTCTGGTCAGCCCCTCCCTCATGTATTTGTAGTGACCTTTACTCAATTGTACCACCATTATACTGATTCCAGCTTCTCTCTCTCAACCTGCAGGGTGAATTCTATCATATTGTGTTTGCTGGCCCCGAGAGGTTCTTAAGCTCCCTCATCAAGTATTCCTCATTACACAGTTCCCTCCTTATCTGCTGTGCCTGAACTTGGATTCCTGATCCTTTCCATACTCTCTGCCCTGTTATTTGTTCCGGAAACTTTAATAACCTCCCCTGAGCCCTCATCTGCTTTTTGCAGTTTTTGAGCTCTCTTCGATTTGGGGTCCAGATCGGTTTCTAAAGTCCACTAGTCATCAGAGATTGTTAGTCGTGGCGAGGGCAGTGGGAGTGGGGGAGGGAAATTGAGTGGAATTCTGTCAACATCCAACTGGGCTTGGCAAGAAACAGCTATGCTCGAAGCATGCTGGGAGTTCATTACCCACAGTGCCAATTTAATAAACTTGAGCATCACAGGTGGTCGATGCACAGTGCCAGAAGGTTTAGGAAATAGCATGTCCTTCTGCCAACAACCTGAACATTTTTTAACTGCCCACAGAAGAAAAGGAATGATAGATGGCTATTCCCTCTGAAGAAAAATGAAACGGATTAGCACAAACCATCTAGTAATGTCTCATCTGCAACTGTGTAGGCATCGCTCCGGAACTGATTGCAGCTTGGCTCTCAGCTCGCATATATCAATCAGCTTCTGGATCCTAACGTGTCGACAAGACTTCAATGCAATTCCAGCGGTGGGGAGCACATCATTTGCTGTCGGCTGGGCTTGTCAACAGAAAATCTTCTCTTCCAGAAGCAAAATCAATTAGAATCAAAGCAAGACTAACGACCTGAGTGGAAACTGTGAGTAAAAT
Source organism: Chiloscyllium plagiosum (assembly GCF_004010195.1). NCBI lineage: Eukaryota > Metazoa > Chordata > Chondrichthyes > Orectolobiformes > Hemiscylliidae > Chiloscyllium > Chiloscyllium plagiosum. The sequence continues at coordinate 63,820,584 of NC_057726.1, read as the reverse complement.
TGGGATTCAGCGACAATGGTTTGAAATTTTACCAAGACAATCTTGATGTGATTGGAATACTGACTGACATTATTGTGTGTGTGTGTGTGTGTGTGCGTGTGGAGAGTAAGTGGTCCAGCATTTAACTTTATTAGTATACAGTTAACTTAAGGCCCCCCTGTACAGTTCACTTACACACATTTGACAGCTTTGGGAATCACCATCATCTATAAACTTGAGACGGAGGCCCGGTTATATTTAGAATATTTTCCCACATTTGGAGGGATGAACAGTTTTGAGGCCTCCGAGTGAATTTCCATTGAGAGGAACTCCAAATGTTTCAACTTGACTCTCATTCTCTGTAACATTATGATCTCTGCTCTCTGACTACCTATCCCTCCACCCTGCACCAATCATTATATAGTTCAAAAGAGCTAGCTATTCCAAATGAGACGCCACACTGCTGAATGATGGAACACATCAAAGTTGACATCGAGTACCTCCAGGTAAATTGCTGCAGGCATTAAATGGTGAAATGCTCTCAACTTTACCCCCAACACTGTTTTCACCTCAGTACCTCAGCTGCTGCAACAGTTCCCATTTTCCCCCAGAAAGGTAATCAACAAAGTATGAACAATTTTGTATTACGGATTTTGACGCAGAATAAATAGGCTATCTGCTTCTTTCAACTATTTTCCAGCCTGAAACTTGCAATCCATTGACACAAAGTTATTGGGGAGGGGCGGGGCAGGCATTGGAAAGTGCAAAGGTGCCAATTCTCAGCCTTCAGGATCTCATTTTGTGATTTTAAATTGGACTTGACCACAAATCACCGATTAAATGTCAGCATGCGAGCCAATGTTTCCTTTTTCTGATGTGTCCTCAAAACAAACTGTGCTCCTTGTTGAATCATTTGGATCCGATCACAATGTGTGACAGTTTGTCTCTAATTTGCATCCTCATTGTCCAAATGATATCCATGACAGTCCAACTGATCTCATGTGCTGCTACACTGCTCCAAAAATGCTCAACACCAGATGGACAAACACCTCGCTTTCTGCTTATGAACTTTACACTCTTTAGAACTCAACACTGAGTTCCACAGCTTCAGAGTAGTGACCACCACAATCCATATTTTTTGTATCCCTAACCCTCCCTCAGTTGCATCTTCATCACAGAATCCCTACGGTGTGGAAACAGGCCATTCGGCCCATCAAATCCTCACCAACCCTCCAAACAGCATCCCACCCAAATCCACTTCCTCCACCCTGCACTTTCCATGGCTAACCCAAACAGCCTGAACACTTTTGGCCCGTGGGAGGAAACCAGAGCACCCAGAGGAAACTAAATGTGCAAACTCCACACAGAGTTCTTGAGACTGGAATTGAATCTGGGTCTCGGAGGGTATGAAGCAACAGTGCTGACTATTGAGCCACTATGCCAGCTTGTTTCGAGTAAAGAACAAACAGCCTGCGATGATGCAGGTCCTCTATCTAAACCTGTCACCTATTTTCTAAGGGTCTGTATCCCTCTGCTCCCTGCCCATTCATGTATCTGTCTAGATACATCTTAAATGATGCTATTGTGTCCGCCTCTACCACCTCCACTGGCTACATGTTCAAGGCACCCACCACCCTCTGCGTAAAGAACTTTCCATGTATATCTCCCTTCAACTTTTCCCATCTCACCATAAACTCGTGACACCTAGTAATCGAGAAATCCACTCTGGGAAAAAAAGCTTCTTGCAATCCATCCTGCCTATACTTCTCATGATTTTGTAGACCTCAATCAGATCCCCAAGCAATCTCCAGCTTTCTAATGAAAATAATTCTAATCTACTCAACCTCCCTTCATAGCAAGCACCCTCCATACCAGGCAACCTCCTAGTGAACCTCACTTGCATTCTCTCCAAAGCATCCACATCCTTCTGGTAATGTGGTGACCAGAACTGTACGCAGTATTCCAAATGTGGCCAAACCAAAGTCCTATACAACTGTAACATAACCTGCCAACTCTTGTACTCAATACCCCGTCCAATGAAAGAAAGCATACCGTATGCCATCTTGACCACTCTATTGACCTGCGGAGCCACCTTCAGGGTACAATGGACCTGAACACCCAGATCTCTCTGTACATCAATTTCCCCCGGACTTTTCCATTTACTGTGTAGTTTGCTCTTGAATTAGATCTTCCAAAATGTATCACCTTGCCTGGATTGAACTCCACCTGCCATTTCTCTGCCCAACTCTCCAATCTATCTATATTCTGCTGCATTCTCTAACAATCCCCTTCACTATCTGCTACTCCACCAATCTTAGTGTCATCTGCAAACTTGCTAATCAGACCACCTATACCTTCCTCCAGATCATTTCTGTATATCACAAACAACAGTAATCCCAGCATGGATCCCTGTGGAATACCACTGGTCACAGGTCTCCACTTTGAGAAACTGGACCCCATGTAATTTCACCTTCTCCACCAGTCTACCATGGGGAACTTATCAAACACTTTACTAAAGTCCATGACATCTACAGCCCTTTCCTCAATCATCTTTGTCACTTCCTCAAAGAAATCTATTAAGTTGGTAAGACACCATCTTCCTGCACAAAAGCATGCTGCCTATCACTGATAAGTCCATTTTCTTCCAAATGGCAATATGTCCTAACCCTCCGTATCTTCTCCAGCAGCTTCTTCGTCACTGACATCAGGGTCGCTGGTCTATAATTATAGGATTATCCCTCCACCCCTTCTTAAACGAGGGGAAAACATTAGCAATTCTCCAGTCCTTCGGGACTTCACCCATATTCAAGGACGCTGCAAAGATATCTGTTCAGGTCCCAGCTATTTCCTCTCTCGCTTCCCTCAAAACCTGGGATAGATCCCATCCGTACCTGGGGACTTGTCCACCTTAATACCTTTTAGAATACCCAACACTTCCTCCCTCCTTATGCTGACTTGCCCTAGAGTAATCAAACATCTATCCCTATCCTCAACATCCATTATGACCCTCTCTTCAGTGAACACCGATGCAAAGTACTCGTTAAGAATCTCACCCATTTTCTCTGACTCCATGCATAATCTTCCTCCTTTGTCCTTGAGTGGGCCGATCCTTTCTCTAGTTACCCTCTTGCTCCTTATATACTAATAGAAGACTTTGGGATTTTCCTTAACCCTGTTGCTAAAGATATCTCATGACCCCTTTTAGCCATCTTAATTCCTCGTTTCAGATTGGTCCTACATTCCCAATATTGCTCCAAAGCTTCGTCCGTCTTCAGTTGTCCAGACATTATGAATGCTTCCTTTTTCCTTTTAGCTAGTCTCACAATTTGACCTGTCATCCATGGTTCCCTAACCTTGCCATTTCTATTCCTCATTTTCACAGAGACATGTCTGTCCTGCACTCTAATCAACCTCTCCTTAAAAGTCTCCCACATATCGAATGGGGATTTACCTTCAGCTGCTCCAAATCTACATTTCCCAGCTCCTGCCGAGTTTTGCTACAGTTGGCTTTCCCCCAAATTAGCACTCTTCCGTTGGGACACTCTCGTCTTTGTCTCTAAGTATTCTAAAATGTATTTTTAATACTGTGATCTTTATTCCCAAAGTAATCCCCTACTGAAACACCAACCACCTGGCCAGGCTCATTCCCCAACACCAGGTCAGTATGGCAACTTCCTGAGTTGGACTATTTACATACTGCTCTAGAAAACTCTCTGGATGCTCCTTACAAACTCTGCTCCATCTAGACTACTAACACGAAGTGAATCCCAGTCAATGTTGGGAAAAGTAAAATCTCCTATCACCCCCACCCCCACCCTGTCCTTCCATAATCTGTTTTCATATTTGTACCTCTATCTCACGCTTGCTGTTGGGAGGCCTGTAGTACAGCCCCAACATTGTTACCGCATCCTTCCTCTTGCTGAGCTCTGTCCATATTGCCTCACAGTTTGAATCCTCCATTGTGCCCTCCTTCAGCAGCAGCTGTGATATCCTCTCTGACCAATAATGTAACTCTGCCATCCCTTTTACCTCCCTCTCTATCCCACCTGAAGCATCGATATTCTGGGGTATTTAGATTGTATCTCATTGGCTTTGATCCCCATAAAGCAGATCATTTCCCCCCTTTCACATCTACCTTGAACACCTATTTTGCATCCCTATCACTCCTTCATCACCATTATCACTGCTTTTACGCCCTTTACTCTGGGCCCACTTACCATCTGTTCCGTTTTCTCCGCCTCCCTCTGTATCACTATCATTCTCCAGTTTCAAAGAAGTCATACCAGATTCGAAACTTTGACAGTGTTTCTACAGATGCTGCCAGGCCAGCTGAGATTCTTCAGCAATTCAGGGTCACTACTTAATGAAAGCAACTATCTAGGTCAGACAGCACCTAATGGGAGAGAGACAGATAGAATTTGCTTATGAAACCAGCTCCATTCTGTGAATCTGACATCGCCCATGCTCCAATGTTCTATTCCACTGGGTAACCCGACTACTGATATAAACAGCTAAAAATCACTGGTGGCAATTTTCCTGTAATCAGAACAGGGTCATGCGAACTGTCCCCTTGGAAATTCGATCTTCATATCTTTAAAACACACTCGCAAAATGCTTTACTCCTTGTTTAAAAAGGAGATGAAATCAATACATTAATTAATGGGAGGTGAAAGCTTTCAGTGATGTGACCTTGTAAAATCCTGACTAATTTAGCGCCCGGTATGATCCACTTCAGTGCTTACTCATACAAGATTCCCTCAATTAAATATTAGTAATCCGATAAGTAGGTTGTTTGAATGCTCGAGGTTCACTCTTATACAGGAACATTACCCTTTGATGATCATTGTAACTGTCTGACATACATTCTTATGGCGCCTACCTTTGAGCTATCAGTAAATATTTTGGGACAGCTGCTATAAATTCCTGCTTCGTTTGTGGAGCATCACTGTCCTGAGTTTCAGTGCCAATCGCCACTCATCAGCTCAGCTCAACGCTAGGCCATCTGTAAACCTTTGGGCCATCATTTCGTTCAGTTTAGAAATCATTAAACCCAAGTCTCTGAGGGGTCTCAGGACCAGTTCTGAGGAAGGGTCGCTGGACCCTGAAACGTGAACTCTGATTCCTCTCCACAGATGCTGCCAGACCTGCTGAGCTTTTCTGACAAGTTCTGCTTTTCTTTCTCAGGACCATGTTTTTTGTCCAATAAAAAAGATCAACATTTTTTTCCAAAGTTCTATTTGTGAAGTGGGGGCACAATTACCATCTCACGACAAAGTGGTGGAAACACAGCCCAGCCCATCACACAAACCAGCCTCCCATCCAGTGACTACATCCATACTTCCCATTGCTTTAGGAAAGCCACTAACATAATCAAAGGCCCCTCCCACCTCAGTTATACTCTCATTACCCCCTTCCATCAGGCAGAAGATATAAAAGTTTAAATAGACGAACAAACCGGTTCAAGAACTGTTTCATCCCTGCTGTTATTAGACTTCTTAATGGCTCTCTGAAATTTTCAACTTAATGTTGATCTCACTCTTTGTGCACCTTCTCTGCAGCTGTAACATTGTATTCCTCTCTCTGTTCTATTACCCTGATGCACTTTGTTTTCTTTAATCTGCCTGTACTGCATGCAAAACAAAACTTTTCACTGTACCTAGGTACAGGTGACAATATAAATCAAATCAAATCTGGCAAGGTCTAGATTTTTGCTGAGCAGACAAGAACTCAAAGGGATTCTATGAAACCAAACAGTGGCCAGGGAGAGATCCGGGATTTTGACCCGACGACAGTGAAGGAATTGCCATAGACTACCCAGTCAGGATGGTGTAAGATTTGGAGGGAAACTTGTAGTGTTGGTGGTGTTGAAATATATCTGCTATCCTTGTCCTTCTGGGTAGTAGGGGTCACATGTTATAAACACACAATTGGACAAAGTAATAGCAGTAGTAGTCCATTCGGCCTCTCAAGCCGGTTCTGACATTCAATAAAATCTTTACTGATTTGTTCATTTCCAATTTCCACATTCTCATTGAGCCCCAATAACATTTGGTACCGTTGCCTAACAATAATCCAACTCAGCCTTAAAAATATTGAGTTCCTCCACCTCCAGCACCTTCACAGGCATGGATTTCCAAAGTAGCATTTCTCTGAGAGACAGGAATAAAGAAAGTCATCTCTCATCTCTGGCCCAAAACACCTCATTCTGAAATTTTACCCCCTAGTTGTGAACTCACCAGGGGGAGGAAACAACTACGTTTGTCTTGACAAGACCATTGCATAGATTTCAATCAGGACCCCTCATGCCTCTAAACACCAATGGAAACTAGGCCAGACTACCAACCTTTCCTCATAAGACAACCCACTCATCCCAGGTTTCAATCTCATAAAACCTCTGAACCACCTCCAATGTATTTACATCCTTCCTTATATAAGGAGACCAAAACCGAACTCGGCATACAGGACGTGGTCTCACGAATGCCCTGGGTAATTAAGTTTAACATCTTCAATTGTATGTTCAATTCCTCTTGTAACAAAGGATAACTTCCCATTAGCCTTCGTGATTACTGTGTATGCTGCACCTCCAGACTCATTTTTTGTTATACACACACAAACACCTATATCCCTCTGCACTTCAGAATTCCACACGCACTCTCCCTTTAACTAATACTCTGATTTTTACATTCTCCCTGCCAAAGTGAACAACTTCACATTTTTCCTACACTACACTCTACATCTTTTGCTCGCTCATTCAACCTATCTCCATCTGGAAGCTCCTTACATTTTCTCCACAACACCGTTTCTGACATAAATTTGGTGCACTCTGTGAATGTAACCACCATACCTTCACTCCCCTTCTCGAAGTCATTGATGTAAATTGTAATAGGGTTGAGTGTAGAGCACAGGTCCCTGTGGGGCCCCACTTGTCACATCCTCTCAAACTCTCAGCCAATCTGCTATCTCTGTTAATAGGTTATCGCCGAGACCGTGAGCTTTCACTTTACACCATAACCTTCGATGTGACACCTTATTAAGTGCCTTCTGGAAGTCTAAGTATAGTACGTATACGGGCTCCTCTTTATCCACAGAATATGGTACTCCTTCAAAAAAAACTCCAATCCATTTGTGAAATATGATTTCCCTTTGACAAAACCTTGCTTATTCTTCCTGAATACCTTGAGTTTTCTGATTGCGCCACACACTTCCTTTAATGATTCATTCTAGAAACCTCTCTGCAACAGGTGTCAAACAAATTGGCAGAGTGCAGAATCTTCCACAGCTCTGAATGCCATAGGCTACGGAGAGAGATTTGGGAGAATTGGGTGAAATGTCGAGCAAGACCTTTCCTGATGTCAAGACCGGCATTTTCTATCAGATGGGATTCTCGATAGTGGGTGGAGAGGCCCGGCAATGGAAGCTATTACTCATCACCACCCTCAATGTTGTAAGCCAACACACAAACACACACACACAACCTCTGCGAGGCAAAGCATTATTTACTCTTGTATCTTAATAATCATTGTGAATCACGGGCTCTCCTGTAACTATCGCACACTGGTCGTGGTGAAGCCCCAAGAGGTGTTTTGTCTCATGATGGTGGAAACAAGCAGCTGTTAGAAGCGCTGCATTGTGGGTAACGACAGTGGGAAGGCAGAGTGGGAACATTTTGATCAAAGCTGCAGATTTCTTTCCACAGCATTCAAAAAAAAAGTTGAAAGAAAGTCATGTGGGGGAACTGAATTGTTTGATACACATGCCTCTTTCACTCCAGTCTTGAAAATCCCTTGGATACTCCCCTCACTCAAGGGGTTCACTTCTTTATAAGTAGGTCTGAATTCAAGGTCTCAGTAAGAGTTTCTGGTGCAAATAAAATGACGCGAATACCACAGAAAGCCACTGGAGTATAAGACTACTGCAAGTCATCTGGCAAAAGGGAGAAAAAAATCATAGGATGGTACAGAACCCTGGAGCTGAAGGCTGAACTTTGACTCAACAGTAAAGCTGTTACCTTGATTAAATGGTGCGCCGTCTTATACAACCAACTGCTCGATACAATTAAACTGCACTGCCAAGGAAAGCTGGCATGGGTTTCTGGTCACCTATATACTCAACTGGAGTCACACAACCCAAACACTGCTCAGCCAATATTTTCCAACAAATAAGATCCTGTACCTGAAAGCACACTGCAGCCTGCTGCTTGACAAATTACCATGTTGGTACAGACAGTGGTCTCCTCAACATTCCACAGTGGGCCCCATTGTAAATGGTTGACCTAAAGCTTCATTCCCAAAGGATACAAGCAGCTGCTTAGATTAATAGCCTAGTCAGCCTGCCCACATGAAATGTTAATATCCTCTTACACGTCCACAAAGCAATACTTCCTTTCATTGCAATAATTATGAGGCAGTGGATAAAGGAAAAATAAAACTGTCAGAGTAATCTCTGAAGGTTATTGCAATGGAGAAACCATTTCAGGTGAGAATGAGGCACAGCATATTTGTGCAGACATGCCCACATGCAGGAACCATTTATCATTGGGATGTAGATCACTAATCCTTCATCCTGACAGGAGTTCAAATAAGGTGGCTGTTTGCAGAAGGAAATAATTGAAGTCAACAGAAACCCATGGGCTTTTTTGGCTGAGGGCTATATTACGTTTGCAAGAATAGACAAGATTCAAGAAATAAAGCGACACCTTCAAAACTCTTCTAGGGAAGTCAAGCTCGGTGCCTTACGCTTTCAGTTGGAAAGTCGGACACCAAAAAGTGTATAAGTCTGAGACGCAGCCCAGCATTGGGTTGAAACTACAGAAGGGACACGGTCACACGTACATCACAAACCTGAGCACTTATACTACCAACAATATTACCACCGGTGTGGATCATTGCTAGACGTTGACTCCACCCACTGGGCTGCTGGAAACCTTGCTGGCATCTTTCCCCCTCAACCTTCGAAACTGGCAGGAAGTCAGTAGCGTCAGGTTGGAATTACTTCCAGGAATTTCTATCATGCCTTGTGAAGGGTATCACCCTTGAAGAGTGACCTCCACGTACCTTTTAAAATGCATGCGTTGAAAAGCCGCATTCGGCTGCTTTAGTTGAGACCTGGTTAACCTTTGGTGCACCTGTACACTGAGCAAATTCAAGCCTACCAGCCATTGGGGTCCAGCCGGGATAGAGGGGTGTGTTGGACGTCCAAAGGAAAGCTTTTGATAAACAATTGGATGAGCCCCTTACATTGAGGGTTGAGAAGGGGGGTGTCTGGTGTCACAGTCGAAAGAGATTCGTCATCCACCCTCCATTGTGGGTGACGTGGAACAGGAAGGCAGAGGAGTCCTGCTTGAGATGATATTTTCAGCCAGCTATGACATCCAGTGCTACTGGTCTCCCAATGGCTTCCAAAACCCTGAGAGCATGTGTGATGGAGGCACTGGCAAAGATGCACTTACCAGGATAGTGCCCTATGGTGTTTCAGAATCAGACTGTCAAAATTAAGTTCTGCAGAAGCATCATACTGGAGGACATTAACTCCGTTTCTGACTCCACAGATACCACCAGACCCGTTGAACCTAATGGGATCCAGAACCAATCCAGAAACAACGATTTGGTCTGAAATGTGGTCGTCGAACATCCAAATCCTTCAAATTCCTCTCAACGAAGATCAATCTGCACGAATATATCGAGCTGAAAACTGTTACTATATTTATTCTGCATTCGTACTTAATCTGCATCAGAGATCAAGTAGCCTTGTGCAGAAATGCCAATATTAATAGGACACATTCATATGTAATTTTATCACTATTGGGTTTTGTAAATTGCAAAAAGCAATGCAGCACTATTAAACCAAGGCTCTGAACTGACCCTATTTGTGTCAATAGACAATAGTTTCAGGAGTAGGCCATTCTGCCCTTTGAGCCTGCAACACCATTCATTATGACCATGGCTGATCATCCTCAATCAGTATCCTGTTCCTGCCTTTTCTGCATAACCCATGATTCCACCCTTGTCTTGGTTATTTTCTAACCAGGTCCACCTGATTGGGTTGAATCCACCGAGAAACTGCTGCCATTACCTCTGGGCACAAAAAGGGGGTTATCAAACAGGGGCCAAAGTTTTTACTCTTTTGTTCTGTCTGTGTCACTCCTTAGTCAGAAGAGGGATCTCCACCAAGGCCTCACGAATGACCTGCAGGGAGCTGCATCATTCTCCCTGTGCTTCGTGTCTTCAGAGGTAGTTATGTTTAGTTCAGCATATCCCAACTTCAGTGACCAGGATGGGACTGAATACGCAAACCTGTATCCTAACACTCAAAAGGTCAAAACGTTGGATGATGCTATCAAAGAAACCTTGATAAGATGCTACACTGCTTTATACCACTGCAGCCACGGTGCAAAGTCATGGAGTGAGTGCATGTTCATGTTGAGCTGTTTTGACCTGGATGGTGTCACATTTCTTGAGTACATTTGGAGTTGTACTCATCTAGGCAAGTGGAGAGTATTTTAGCACACTCCTGGGTTTGGTGGGCAGAATGCAAGCCATCACTGCTGCCAGTGCATCTTGCCTTTCAGAGAATTAGCCTTTAACGTGTGCGATGTGTACACAAATGTTGTGACTGCCTGCATGAAGGTCCCCTTTCAGTTTGCAAGCTGCACACATGCAAACATCAACTGGCTTGTGGTAATTTCTGCTTTATAACTTGTAATGTATTTTATTGTTATAAATAAACTAACCCACAGAGTTAATTCATTCTTGATGGTTGATTGCGATATTAATGATAGTGGTTTAGTAATCAATCACTGCAAAATACTGAGCCTTTCGTCTGTTCTTGTAGTGTTCATTTGGCTGTTCCAATTCAGTTTCTGGTCAATGGTACCCCAGGGACTTGGCATTGGGAAACTCATTGATTCAATGCCAAGAGACAGTGATTCAATTGTCTCATATTAGAGGTGGTCATTGCCTGGCACTTATAGGGCACATGCGTTTCTGAACATTTGTCAGTGCAAACCTGGAGCCTGTCCAGATCTTGCTGCATTTGAACATGGACTGCTTCAGTATGTGAGGTGTCACGAATGTTAGATATCATACAATCATCAGCACACATCCCCACTTCTGACCTTATGACCGGGGGATAGAGGAGGCTGTTGATAAAGCAGCTGAAGATGGCTGTGCCTAGGACACTACTCTGAGGAACCCTGGAGAGATGTCCTGCAGCTGAGATGACTGACTTCCAACAACCACAACCATTTTCCTTTGTGCCAGGTAGAACTGCAACCAGCAGAGAGTTTGCTCCCGATACCCACTGATTCCATTGTTGCAGAGCCTCCTTGATGCCATTTTCATTTGAATGTGGCCTTAACGTCAAAAGGCTGTCACTCTCACCCCACCTCTGGAGTTCAGCTTTTCTGTCCATGTTTGAACCAAGGTGCTGGTGGAACTCAAAGTAGATGTCAATGAGAGGATCATTGCTGAGTAAATGCCACTTATTAGCACTGTCAACAACACCCTTCATCACTCGATGTCTGAGCGTAAAATGGTGGGGCTGTAGTTCTCCTGCTTATGAGGATCGATGTGATGCCAAATCGTCCGCATTACCTGGTAAGACATCAGCTTTGTCACATTAATAGAACAGGCTGACATGAGGCACAGTTACGTGTGCAATTCAATTTCCCAATGCAGTGCAATGGGGCATGCTGCCAGACTCTGTAACCTTTCAGTGCATCTGTCTTCCCTTGAGCTGACCTGGAGGGAATCACAGTGGTTGAAGTTTAACAGCTTAACTAGTGCTATGGACTAGGCCAAACCACTCAAAACATTCTTAAGCAGGCAGCCCAGACCATAACTTTGCAATTTGCTTCATTAGGGGACAGTGAAAATTACCCGGGGTAAGTTAGCCAGGTTGACCACCAGGTTTTAAAACAGACAAAGATTTATTCACAAAATTAATCAATGAAACACAAAGAACAGAATAAAGAACTCCTACAGAATTCAGTCGATCCAAACTAGACTTAAGTATGCTGTTCTGAATATACACAACAGGCCCAAATAAGAAAATCCCCTGAAACAGAGGGAAAATGAAACAAATGCTTACAGGTTGAAGTTAGAATTGCAAAGGAGAGAGAGTCTAGCAGCCTGTTCCCACACAGCCGACTGCTGCACTCTTTAACTGGTTCTGGACTGAACTGATCAGCTTTCAGAACTGACCACACCCCTTTCCATAAACAGTTCACTTCTAAAACATGACCACTTTGGCCTGAAGTCTCATCTGTTTCCCTGTAAACAAAAGGCCTCTGAATAAACTCTTATCTCTATACCAAATCAGTCTGATTGGAGCCGAGAGCTGTTTACGGCCCATCTGAAAGAAACCTTGAGAAAAGGAACAGCTTTGTGGCACTAGTCTATGGGAGACCTCTCCCCATCTTGTTACATCGTCACATGATTGTGTGGAGGACTCTATAATAACTCCAAGGCAGTGTTCCTTTGCTGTGTCCAAACGCGATGCCTCTAATCTATTTGGCTATCCTCTTTAATAGTGGTCACAATGAATCTGGATCTCATTCCATCTTCTTTTCTCCACAAGGAGCAGACAATACAAGGACATTATGTCCCCGAAAGAACATTCATGAACCTGCTGGGTTTTTCCAATATGGCCAGGTTACTGATGCCAGATTTTATCATTCTGTTAATATCGTTGAATCTCAACAAAGGCAAATTTGAACAGCCAGTGACCAACTTTATGTCACCCAATTTTTTACTCTTAAACAAAGACAAACATTGCTGTCAATTAGACAAAATTGAACAAAGTACAACTAATTTAATCCGTCATTGGCAATTGCTAATACTTTACTTTAAAACGCACAACTAAAAATCCCTTTGTCTAAAATCTCCATCCAATCTCCTTTCACTGCTTCTTGGAGTTTAGGTTGATTGTCCAACATTTTGATCTTGTTTGAAAAGCAAGTTATCCCAGTGAAACATTTGAGGAGTGGCACAGTGGTTAGCAATGCTGCCTCACAGTGCCAGGTACCTGGATGACTATCTGTGTGGAGTTTGCACATTTTCTCCGTGTCTGTGTGAGTTTTCTCTGAGTGCTCCAGTTTCCTCCCCCAGTCCAAAAACCTGCAGGTTAAGTGTTTTAGCCATACTTGGTTGCCCATAGTGTCTAGGGATACACAGGTCAGGTGGGTTAGCCACAGGAAAATCAGGGTTACAGGGATAGGGTAAGGAGGTGGGTCTGAGTGGGATGCCTATGAAGGAGTGGATGGCTTGCTTCCGCACTGCACAACTCTGGGAGTGCTAACATTAATTTTGAGTCAGTCAGTTTCAAGTGTCTTCCTACAATCTTGTACAGCACCTGAATGGTATCATCTTGTCTTACATCATAAAGTAAATGATAACAAACAGAAGCAATGTAAAGTAGCCACTAGAGTAACCTTAAACACCGGTCTGGAGGGAGGTGTGCAGGGTAGATGCATGTGCGGTTAAATAGGACAGTGGGACACAATCGCACAGTTTATTTAGAAAAAGCACTGAGCATTACAAATAAGCTCAGTGACCCAGAGCGACTGATTAGGAATTAGGTTTGCCTCTTGCAGAGAATGGAAGTCAAAACCAACCAACCCTGAGCTTGAAATCCACGTGGCAGGGAAGGACACGGGAAACTAAGCGGCTGAAGTCATTCAGAGCTATGTCTTGGAGTTCTGGCTATGAATTGGCTGGGTGTCAGTATGTAGATGAGATCTTCAGCGTCACCCCGGTTGATATTCACTCTGTGAACAGCCATGGGGGTTGGGGGTCAGCAGAAGGTGAAGGGCAATGGACAAAGGTTTAAGTACATAATTGGCAGAAAAATTGAGAATATAACTTGTTTTAAAATAGTAAATAGATCATCTGCTGTGCCCTGTCAAGCAAAAAAAAATTTTTTAATTTTATTCACGTTAGCATCGTAAAGAAAAGTGGTAATCCTAAGTTAAATGCCCAGTGATAGACAGTCACAGAGTGAATATCAACCGGGGTGACGCTGAAGATCTCATCTACATACTGTTACCCAGCCAATTCATAGCCAGAACTCCAAGACATAGCTCTGAATGACTTCAGATGCTTAGTTTCCCGTGTCCTTCCCTGCCACGTGGATTTCAAGCTCAGCTCAGGTCGGGGATGAGCTCCTTGTTCCTCAAGCTAAACACTGACCTACAGATGATTCCATGACACGGCTGACGCAGTTAGACAGCGAGAGCCATGGACACACGTCTGATTTATGGGACACAAACACAGAGACCTTGCTATGGACTTCAGAGGGGACTGCCAGGCTGAAGGACTCGAGAGGAAATGAAAGTTGGAAATGGGGTGGACAGCTATTAATATAAACGAAAGTGAGAGTCAGGAAGCAAAAGCAGACATGAGGCAGCTGGAGCTCCCATGGGAAGCTGGGGGATGGCAGGAGGGGAGGATAGGGATGAAACTTGAGAAATATGTGGGTTCACGACCTGGGCAGTGTGGCACCTCAAGGACAGGGGGAAGGAAGGAAGCAGGGCCTGAGCTGCCGCAAAGTTATCTCCCACATGTAGTTGGAGGCAGGGTTAGAGTAAACAGGGAGGGAAATCAAAGACGACTGCTTGCAGGGTTAGCTTTCCATTCCAGGACCTTGCAGTGATTAATGTAGTCCAACTAGATCTGGAGGTCATAGAGGTGTACAGCATGGAAACAGACCCTTCGGTCCAACCCGTCCATGCCGACCAGATATCCCAACCCAATCTAGTCCCATCTACCAGCACCCGGCCCATATCCCTCCAAACCCTTCCTATTCATATACCCATCCAAATGCCTTTTAAATGCTGCAACTGTACCAGCCTCCAACACTTCCTCTGGCAGCTCATTCCATACCACCCTCTGC
>NC_057726.1:63801966-63805030 GCF_004010195.1 Chiloscyllium plagiosum | reverse complement strand
GGGGTTGATATAGGACTGAAGTTAGGGGTAGGTTCTTCACTCAGCGAGTCGTAAGTTCATGGAATGCCCTGCCAGTAGCAGTGGTGGACTCTCCCTCTTTATGGGCATTTAAGCGGGCATTGGATAGGTATATGGAGGATAGTGGGTTAGTATAGGTTAGGTGGGCTTGGATCGGCGCAACATCGAGGGCCAAAGGGCCTGTACTGCGCTGTATTCTTCTATGTAAATAAATGAAAGGAAGAAAGATAGATAAAGGACAGGGGTAAGTGCTGCACTGTACAAACAACAGCCTGAAGGCTGTTTCCCTTCAAAGCCAACTTGCTTGAACTTCATAATTCACTGCAATCTGTAACCAGCCAACCTGCACACTCACCATTAAGCCTCCAGCTACAGGTCACCCTCTGTGTTGCTATGGAAAATTGAAAAGGGTGCTCACTGCCTTTATTTGCACCCATCTCAGTCCTGCTTGCAGGTTGAATTCAAAGCTTGACAGAACGAGAGACCTATCTGAGCAGAAAGCAGCTGTGCTGGGTGATGACAGAGAGATTTACCACCGGCAAGCATTTTTAATGTGTCCCGCAGCTAGAAACATATGACATTGCAAATACCACCCCCTCCCCACAATTGTGCACATGAAGTGATGACTCAGATGACTATGATAGATA
This sequence comes from Chiloscyllium plagiosum, assembly GCF_004010195.1. Taxonomy (NCBI): domain Eukaryota; kingdom Metazoa; phylum Chordata; class Chondrichthyes; order Orectolobiformes; family Hemiscylliidae; genus Chiloscyllium; species Chiloscyllium plagiosum. The sequence goes on along the minus strand of NC_057726.1, from coordinate 63,804,365 downwards.
TACAACCGTGGGATCTGAGTGTACATAATGCCTGCAGTAATGAATCCACAACAACAATTTGTGTTTGATGGTCACACTCTCGAAGCAGTGGAGCACTCAGAGTTATCAAAGTTTAAGTCTCTGATCAGACATCTCGTTACTAAACAGAGCAGATATCGCACTGAAGTCATTTGGCTGCTGCAGGGACACCCAGTGAAATGTTACAGAAGGAATTCTGTTGTCATGGCAACCGGTGCTCGGACACACAGCTTGAGATCTGAGGTACTCTGTGCTACTTTCTCCCCACCCCCACCCTCCTCTCACTTATCTCGCCACCCTTCAGGCTCTCCGACTGTATTCCTGATGAAGGGCTTTTGCCCGAAACGTGGATTTTACTGCTCTTCGGATGCTGCCTGAACTCCTGTGCTTTTCCAGCACCACTCTAATCTAGCTTGAGATCTGAGCACTGGCAAGTGTGGTCAATGTCACCTCAGCCTCTGAACATTCAGCCTCAGTGTCAGGGAGTTGCAGCTGACCTCGGGTGTCGCTGAGCTAGGCTTGTTGAGAAGTGGGGTGGGGTTGCAGAGTGAGATGAGGGGTATAGAGTCGTACAGCATGGAAACAGACTCTTGTGTCCAATTAGCCCTTGCCAATTATGTTCCCAACCAAACTTATCCCATTTCCCTATGTTTGGCCCATATCTCTCCAAATCTTCCCTACTTATGAACTAACTTAAATGCCTTTTAAATATCGTAATTGTACTCACATCCACCACTTCCTCTTGCAGTTCATTCGTCACACAAATTCTTCTCGGTTTAAAAAAGTTTCAAAGCATCATAGAATCCCTACAGTGTGGAAACAGGCCCTTCAGCCCAACAAGTCCATACCGACCGTCCAAAGAGTAACCCACCCAGACCCATTACACTATGACTCTACATTTACTCCTAAATAATACAGGAGAAAGTGAGGTCTGCAGATGCTGGAGATCAGAGCTGGAAATGTGTTGCTGGAAAAGCGCAGCAGGTCAGGCAGCATCCAGGGAACAGGAGAATCGACGTTTCGGGCAAGGGCTTATGCCCGAAACGGCGATTCTCCTGTTCCCTGGATGCTGCCTGACCTGCTGCGCTTTTCCAGCAACACATTTCCAGCTCCTAAATAATACACCTAACCTACACACCCCTGAACACTATGGTCAATTTAACATGGCCAATTCACCTAACCTGCACATCTTTGGGTTGTTGGAGGAAACAGGAGCACCCAGAGAAAACCCACGCAGACACGGGGAGAATGCGCAAACTCCACACAGACAGTTGCCCAAAACTGGAATCGAACCTGGGTCCCTGGTGCTGTGAAGCAGAAATGCTAACCTCTAAGCCACAGTGCCTCATATCCTTTTTAAAATCTTTCTTCTCTCACCTTAAAAATATGCCCCCAAGTTTTGAACTCCCCCACCCCAGGGAAAAGATCCTCGTCATTCACCTCATTTATGCCCCCCCCTTATTGACTGCTGAAAGGTTATGAAGTATGATCAGGTGAAGACTGGTTAGGCTGAGACTAATCCTCTAGACTAGGTATTGGAGGGTTACAAGCATCTCCTGCAGTGCAGCACTCTCTCACCGCTACTCTGCAATGTCACCTCACACCCCTGGAGCGCTTTCTAAGTCCCACATACGGTTGACGCAAAATTGAGTGGACTAGCACAGACACTAAATTGAAACAACTGTACTTTGCAAATCTCACTCAAGAAAATTGAATGAATGAAATGGTAAAGCTTCGAGAGATTGATGGATAACGGTGACAAGCGGTGTCCCGCAGGGTTCAGTGTTGGGGCCGCAGCTGTTCACATTATATATTAATGATCTGGATGAAGGGACTGGGGGCATTCTAGCGAAGTTTGCCGATGATACAAAGTTAGGTGGACAGGCAGGTAGTACTGAGGAAGTGGGGAGGCTGCAGAAGGATCTAGACAGTTTGGAGGAGTGGTCCAGGAAATGGCTGATGGAATTCAATGTGAGCAAATGCAAGGTCTTGCACTTTGGAAAAAAGAACAGAAGCATGGATTACTTTCTAAATGGTGAGAAAATTCGTAAAGCCAAAGTACAGAGGGATCTGGAAGTGCTAGTTGAGGATTCTCTAAAGGTAAACATGCAGGTTGAGTCCATGATTAAGAAAGCGAATGCAATGTTGTCAATTATCTCAAGAGGGTTGGAATATAAAAGCACAGTTGTGCTACTGAGACTTTATAAAGCTCTAGGTAGGCCCCATTTGGAGTACTGTGTCCAATTTTGGTCCCCACACCTCAGGAAGGACATACTGGCACTGAAGCGTGTCCAGCGGAGATTCACACGGATGATCCCTGGAATGACAGGTCTAACATATGAGGAACGGCTGAGGATACTGGGATTGTATTCATTGGAGTT
>NC_057726.1:63781099-63801587 GCF_004010195.1 Chiloscyllium plagiosum | reverse complement strand
CACCAGTTTCCTCATTTCCCCTCCCCCCACCTTATCCCAGCTCCAACCTTCCAGCTCAGCACCAGCCTCATGACCTGTCCTACCTGCCAATCTCCCGTCCCACCTATCCCCTCCACCCTTCTCTCTGACCTATCACCTTTTGTCTCACCTCCATCCACCTCTCAGCTATCTTCTCCCCACTCCCACCCCTCTCCCATTTATCTCTCCATCCCAAAGGCTCCCAGCCTCATTCCTAATGAAGGGCCTTTGCCCGAAACATCGATTTTCCTGCTCCTCGGATGCTGCTTTTCCAGCACCACTGTAATCTTGACTCTAATCTCCAGCATCTGCAGTACCCACTTTCGCCATTTCGGCAGTGCGTCAATCACCATGGATCCAATATACCTGTACCTCTGGATTGTTATAGTTCAGAGGACAAACCCGAGACATTAACCCTGATTTCTCTTCACAGGTGCTGCCAGACCTGCTGAGTTTTTCCAGCAACTTCTGTTCTGTTTCAGGTTAATGCAGTTCCACAAGGAACATTGTTTCATGTTTGCTCCATTCTAGCCATTACTGCAACCCCTCAAGACAGGAATGGCGGGGCGGGGGGGGGGGGCGGAATTTCAATGTGCCAGGACATGACTTCACACCAGAAAAGCTACTCAAAAGGAGAACTTGTTTTGCGTGAGGATTTTGCCTGTTAGGTTCGAGAAAAGGATTTTGCATAGAGATTGGCCACTCAGCTGACTGCCTGTGCTGGCTGAATAAACAACAGCCCATTCTTTAAGAGTCAAGAGTTTATTTGGTTAGAATTAAGAAACAGAGAACCCATTACACTGCTGGGTATACAAAAGACGCCATCAATTCATGGGACGACAATGGACGAGCAAATTTGCTGTGAATTTGCAGGAAGGCGCAAGAACTACAGAGCTGTGGTGACAGACACTTCAAGTATCCTGATACACACTGGGGTAGCAACAAGGTAAAGGGGAAGAAAGTTCTCAAATATGCAAATCAGATCTTCTTGATGAGTGCATTTGCAGCTCAATGAGGAAGGTGGTGGTACTGGAACTCATTCCGAGAAACAAAATGAGGAAAATGGAAAACACTTCGGTGCGAGAGCACTTGGAAAATAGTGATCATAATACCGTTGTGTTTAGAGTAGTGACAGAAGAGTCAGAGACATACAGCACAGAAACAGACCCGTCGGTCCAACTCGCCTGTGTCGACCAGACATCCTCATTTGACCTAATTCGGAGATGCCGGTGTTGGACTGGGGTGTACAAAGTTAAAAATCACACAACACCAGGTTATAGTCCAACAGGTTTAATTGGAAGCACACTCATTTGACCTAGTTCCATTTGCCAGCACTTGGCCCATATCCCTCTAAACCCTTCCTATTCATATCCCCATCCAGATGCCTTTTAAATGATGCAATTGTGCCAGCCTCCACCACTTCCTCTGGCAGCTCACTCCATACTTGCATCACCTCAGGTTAACCCTCAGGAAAAAATAAGTGTGAAAACATTCAACTGATTTCAGTGTGCCGTGAGAGCACAGGAGAGTTGAACACAGTTAAATCAATAAAGGCAGGGCATCCAAAGCTAGAGCTTCCTGAATGATTAAAGATATACAGATTAAATTGAATTCAGAATTAAAGAAGAAGCCTTTTCAACACTACATTCTGTAACATCATTAGGGCCAACTGCTGTACACAGCTGGTTCAGCAACTTTTCGATATCATACGGAGAGGATTGAATTATCTAACGACTGGCTTCTGTGATACTGTAATGAGAGAATCACGGTGAATGCAGAAAAAGTTTACGGGAGAACTGGGAGAGGAAGGAAGAGAGACAAAGAGAACGTGCAAGATTGTGTCAACAACTAACACTGAAGAAAACCAAAAATTACAATAAATACAAGGATCATTTTTAAAATTCAACAGTGGTTAGCATGTAGTACACCCTGAGCGGTAAGGCGATGGAAACAGAAATGTAATCTTCAAAAGCAACTTTAAGAAATACTGAAAGGATGAAACATCACATCTATTTGAAGAAAGTGAAGGAGAAGGACTGAGACAGTAGGAGTGAGGGACCTCAGCAGATTAGGGCAAAATGGCAATGAGCTACTGACTGACTATTACTGGAAATATGATTTCAAACAGAAACTCAGTGCAAAATTGGGCAGAGGTGCTTTAGCTAGGGTTTACTGTGAGTAGTCAATGTTCCACAGCAATAGGGGAGTGGGGCAAGGATAAAAGGTGACCACCAATGGAAAATGACCACAAAATAAAGGAGAAAATAAACTTTGAGGGTAAACTTATAGACAGCATCAAGACAGAGAGCCTCAGCTTGTTTAACTATATTAAAAAAGACAGAAGCCAGAAGAAAGAACGTCAGAGAATGAGATGGGGAATTAATAAAAAGACCATAAGGCCTGAAGGTATAGGAATAGAATTAAGCCGTTCGGCCCATCGAGTCTGCTCCACCATTCGAATTCGGAGGAAGGGTCTCCCCCACCCGAAACGTTAACGCTGATTTCTCTCCACAGGTGCTGCTTTCCTTTCGGTTTTTATTTGATCTTGGTTGTTATGTTTCTCAACCCCATCGCCCTGCCTTCTCCCTGTAACCCTCGATCCCTTCACTAATCAAGAATCTATCTATCTCCGTCTCAAACACACAACGACTTGGCCTCCACAGCCCTCTGCGGCAATGCATTCCACAGATTAACCCACCTCTGGGTGAAGAAATTCCTCCTCATCTCAGTTCTAAAGGGTCATCCCTTCACTCTGAGGCCAGACCCTTGGGTCCTAGTCTTTCCTAATAGTGGGAATGTCTTCTCCACATCTACTCTATCAGGGCCTCTCAATCAGTTTCAATCAGATCTCCCCAATCTATCTAAACTCCATTCAGCACACACACAGAGTCCTCAACCACTCGTCACATGACAAACCCTTCATCCCCAGGATCATTCTCGTGAACCTTCTCTGGACCCCTTCCAATGCCAGCACATCCTTCCTTTAGATATGAGAGCTGTTCCTACTCACAATATTCCAAATGTGGTCTGACCAGAACCTTATACAGCCTCAGTGGTACATCTCTGCTCTTGTATTCCAGCCATGTCAAAATGAATGCTGACATGGATTTTGGCTTCCCAATGCCAATTGAACTGGCAAGTTAAGAGAATCCTGAACTAATACTCACAAGTGCCTTTGTACTTCAGATTTCCAATGCCTTACTCCATTTAGAAAACAGTCCACACCTCTATTCTTCCTACCAACGTACATAATCTCGCACTTGCTCACATTCAGAAAACCACTGCATTGCCTGCTATCCTAGCCTGTCCTGTTCAAATCTAGGTTAGATCTCATGGAATACAGGAAGAACTAGCCATTTGGATAAAGAATTGGCTCAAAGATAGAAGACAGAGGGTGGTGGTGGAGGGTTATTTTTCAGACTGATGGCCTGTGACCAGTGGAGGGTCCACTACTTTTCATCATTTATATAAATGATTTGGATGTGAGCATAAAACGTATAGTTAGTAAGTTTGCAGATAACACCAAAATTGGAGGGTAGTGGACAGCGAAGAGGGTTACCTCAGATTACAACAGAACCTTGACCAGATGGGCCAATGGGCAGAGAAGTGGCAGATGGAGTTTAATTCAGATAAACGCGAGGTGCTGCATTTTGGGAAAGCAAATCTTAGCAGGACTTATACACTTAATGGTAAGGTCCTACAGACTGTTGCTGAACAAAGAGACCTAGAATGCAGGTTCATAGCTCCTTGAAAGTGGAGTCACAGGTAGATAGGATAGTGAAGAAGGCGTTTGATATACTTTCCTTTATTGGTCAGAGTACTGAGTACAGGAGTTGGGAGGTGATGTTGCAGCTGTACAGGACATTGGTTAGGCCACTGTTGGAATATTGTGTGCAATTCTGGTCTCCTTCCTATTGGAAAGATGTTCTGAACTTGAAAAGGTTCAGAAAAGATTTACAAGGATTTGCCAGGGTTGGGGGATTTGAACTATAGGGAGATGTTAAACAGGCTGGGGCTGTTTTCCCTGGAGCATTGGAGGCTGAGGGTGACCTAATAGAGGTTTATAAAATCATGAGGGGCATTGATAGGATAAATAGGCAAAGTATTTTCCCTGGGGTGGGGGAGTCCAGAATTAGAGGCTATAGGTTTAGGGTGAGAGGGGAAAGATATAAAAGAGATCTAAGGGGCAACTTTTTCACGCAGAGGGTGGTACGTGTATGGAATGAGCTGCGAGGGGAAGTGGTGGAGGCTGGTACAATTGCAACATTTAAGAGGCATTTGGATAGGTATATGAATAGGAAGGGTTTGGAGGGATATGGGCCGGGTGCTGGCAGGTGGGACTAGATTGGGTTGGGATATCTGGTCAGCATGGACGGATTGGACCGAAGGGTCTGTTTCCGTGCTGTACATCTCTATGACTCTAAGTCCTCAGCAACCTCCCTGCTTCCTCAACACTACCTATCCCTCCACTTATCTTTGTATCATCTGCAAACACAGCACCAACGCCCTCAGTTCCTTTATCCAGATTGTTCATGTATAACGAGGAACCAAGAAATGGCAGAGGTGTTAATTAAATACTTTGCATCAGCTTTCACAATAAAAGACACAAGTAGCATTGCATAAATACTAAATATGCCAGGGCAAAAGGAGGAGAGGAAATAAATACAATAACTCTCACTGGAGAAAAAGTATTGGTGAAACTAATACGGTTGGAGTCTGATAAGACCCCTGGACCAGATGGGATGCATCCTCAGGTGTTAATGGAAGGAACGAAAAATATCATGGATGTACTTGTAGCAACATTCCTCAGATCCTGAAAGTCCCATTTGATTGGAAAACAGCCAACGTAATATCTTTATTTAGAAAGGGAAGGAGTCGAAACCCAGGTAACTATTGGCAAGTTCGCTTATCGTATATTATTTGGAAAATGTTGGAGTCTATGAAGAATGCAATAGTAGAGCGTTTAGAAATTGAATTTATAATCTAGCAGGGTCAGCACATCGTCATGAAGGGGAAATAATGCCTGACAAATTTACTAGAATTCTCTGAGGAGGTAAGAGGTGGGATAGAGATAGCAGAAGCAGGGGATATTTGGATTTTTAGAAGATTTGATAAGGTACCACATATTAGGCTACTTAGTAAGAAAAGACCCCATGGTATTGGGGGTAGTACATCAGCATCAATAGAGGATTGAGTAATGACTGAAGGCAGGGAGGTGTAGTGAGGGGGGCATTTTCAGGATGACACCATGCAATTAATGGTGTGCCACAGGGACCAGTGTTGGGGCCACAATTATTTACATTGATGACTTGGATAAGGGAAGTGAATGTACTATCACAAATAGGTGGCAAGTCAGGTGGCAACAGAAAGAATCTGCAGAGGCGCGGAGACAGGTTAAGTGAGCGGGCAAAAAACTTGGCAGATGAAATATACTGTGAGGAATGTGTGAGATTTTGCACTTTGGCAGGAAACACAGAGGAGTTGAATATCATTTAAATAGAGAAACACTATGGAAAACTGCAGAACATAGGGATTTGGGAGTGCTTACCCATGAATCGCAAAAAGCTAGCATCCATGATTCCATGTTGTCAAAAGGTCCTCTTCGAAAAATATATAGTTATGAACAATAAAAGGATAGTTGGAGGATGGACAGGGAGTAACTGAGGCCGAGAGAGAGAGAGAGAGAGAGTACTAAATGATTATTCTGCATTGGCTTCATCGGAGAAAGTGATGCTGTCAATGTCACAGAGGAGGTGGTAAAGTAGAGAAACAAAATAGGATAAAAATGGAATAACAGTTATTACAAAAATGCAATGGGAATTGAAGGGATTCTAGTCAAAGCCTTCCAAATATTCCTAGGTATGGAAACAGTATCCATGGCCCAGTTGATTGCAAATGTTATCCACTTATTAAAAAAAGACATGAGATAATATTTCAATAATTATGCATCAATCATCCTACTTTTGATTATGCACAGCCTTGAGATATTAATCTGGCACTCGTAAAAAATGGTTAATGAGTGAATCTGTCGATGCCTTTGGCATACATTTATGACAATAGGAAACAAAATGAAATGTCACTGGTGCAGATCACAAATCGGAGCACAGATTAGTGAAGAGCATGTGTCTAAAATTTCATGCTTCTAAGCCCTGGAGTAATGATGTTCCTTTGACAAACATTGAAAATGGGCCACAGCACTCGATCCAGCTAAATGTCATACAGATGCGGAAACTAAACAAATCTCCACCAACAAGATAAGTGTTAGCCACCAGCTCCAACCCAGTCAAGCCACACAAAATTCTATTTGCAGGTGCTATTACTGTGGGAGAAACTGGCTGTACTTTTGTGATTGGTGCTTTGTCTGCAAGATGTTAAGATCACTTTTCCAGGAGCTAAAGGCTGCCTGACTGCACAACTCTCCCAAAACATTTGATTATACACTGTTCAAGTGAATATCTCCAGCAACGTAGCCAGCCAAGGAATACATACAGCAACTCACTGAAATATGATGCATTGTGTGCAGTGGCATTGCACTGATGAATAACGTTATCAGCTCATCGACATTTCTACATACAAATCAGAAGCACTGAAATGTTGATTTTATTTTCAAAGCTATCAATTTGGACCATTTACAGGGAATTCTCATCTGAGTACAAGATAAACTGAAAGATGTACAGGTCAAAACCTGATACGCCTATTGCTTAGTGCCATCGCATAACATTGACTAAAAGGACATAAATAAAGTAGGAAAGAAGAAATAAAGAAAGAAAAATAAATAAAATAAAAGGAAAGAATAATGGCATAATTAACAATATAGTCTTAAATCTCAATGTTCGCTTTTAATCATCTCTACTAAGCCCACATGCCGTTCTGTCAGTAAGCTAGCAGCAAAGAAATCAATTAAATGCTGAAAAAGGGAGATATATTGCTGAAGCTTTTTGTCTTGCAATCATTGGGACAACTGCAAGAATGATGCATTTCAGAAGATCACTGCAATTTACGTTGTAGGAGAAGGGTGAGCCTTTATTTTGAGGCACCAAGGGTGAGACTCCCCACTTTGCGGCCATTGAAGATGTGACACACCCTTCCCCTCATCCCCCTAATTATCCTAAACTTGAAGCTCAATAAGTAAAACTTGTCTATTCATTTGAGGTAATACCTGATGATGTTATAATTCACTATAAGATGCGGAAGCAGGCCATTTGGCCCATCCAGTCTCTCCCATCATTCAAAGGGATCATGGCTGAAGGCATAAGGAACAACCAGATACTTTTGATAGAGATTTACAAGTTTTTGAGAATTACTTCAATCTGTAATTTACTTGAGAAAGACTGCAGAAAACTACAGAACAAGGGCACCTGGGAGTCATCATCAATAAATCACAAAAAGCTAGCATCCATGATTAAACAACTTAAATTTTTGGAAGTGCACAGCATAAAGGAACAGGTCAGCATCTAGGAAAATACATAGTATATGGGACTACATACTTTCCCTTTTCGCATGATAAACGAGAATGGAATAGGGCTCTGCTACATAGCTGAAAGAGTTTTGCAAGTTGCACAAATTAAGAGATGCATATTTTGAGACGAAAAACACAATGCTGTTGGTGGAGCAGTGACATTGGTTCATAAATGAGTCAGAGTTTGCGCCAGGATCCTTTGAGTTAAGGGAGAACTGTCTGATGACAGCACTGAGATTGCTCCGCCTGTTAACAAATCTAAGCACAGAGCAGCAAGAGACACCCAGAACGTGTGAACTGAAAGCATCTTCCTTTTGATTTCCCCCTTCTCCAAGGCTAAAAAGCCAAAAAGAAAGAATTCTGCCTGATAAGCTTTATAACAAGAGATCAAAGTCTATTGGATCAACTAACCAAAATAAAGAATGAGGGTCACTTTACAGCAAACAGTGTCTTCATAAGGAACGGTGAGAGGCAATTCAATTCACACTTTTCATCTGGTCCTTTTTAACCTTCAGACGTTTGCTTTTCCCTTATTAGGTTTTGCCATCCACAATATTTGTGTCAAACGTTTTGGCTGTCTTTTGGTAAATGAATGTGTGCGTTTTGGGAGTGTTCTTGAAATATATTTTAAGTTACACAGTAACTCATCTCATTATATTACATTACATTACAGTGTGGAAACAGGACCTTCGGGCCAACAAGTCCACACCGACCCGCCGAAGCGAAACCCACCCATACCCCTACATTTACCCCTTACCTAACACTACGGGCAATTTAGCATGGCCAATTCACCTGACCGTGCTAACCACTGTGCCACCGTGCCGCCCACTCATCTCTGAATAGATTAGTAAACCTTCCTTTGCTTTGCCCGTTGTTCATATTGTGCATTACAAAAAGTGCAGCTATTTTCTGTTAATGACAAAACCGAGTGTGAATGGCTTTATTGAGGTTTTACACATTTTGTGGTGGTTTACGGAACAGTGTGACACCATTATTAGTGCTCTCTTCCCAGTCTACGGAACAGTGTGACACCATTATTAGTGCTCTCTTCCCAGTTTACGGAACAGTGTGACACCATTATTAGTGCTCTCTTCCCAGTTCCCCTGGCAAGGTGGCTCGGTGGTTAGCCCTGCTGCCTCACAGCTCCAGAGACCCAGGTTCAATTCCACTCTCATGTGACTGTCTGTGTGGACGTTGCACATTCTCCCTGTGTCTGTGTAGCTTTCTTCCAGGTGCTCCGGTCTCCTTCCACAGTCCAAAGATATGCAGGTTAGGTGAATTGGCCATGCTAAATTGCCCATAGTGTCCAGGGATGTGCAAGCTAGGTGGATTAGCTATCAGATATACAGGATTAAGGTCAGTTTGGATGGGATGTTCTTCAGAAGTTTGGTATGGATAGGCCAAATGGCTTGCTTCCACACTGTAGGGCATCTATGATGTTAGGATCCCAAGTAACTCATGACAATAGATAATTTAGTTAATGATCTCTACAGGTTAGTGAAAGCAAAGTAACTCTGGAGCTTTAAAGTCAGAATTAAAAGGAGAGAATTGCTGTTAGAATTATTGATGAAACTTGGTTAGATCATTACAATCCAAAGAAGACGAGACTTTGGGGAGAGCTATTCAGATGGCACTGAAACCAGAAATCAGGCAAAAAATACACAGAAAAAATCAACCTTATCACAGAAATGTTGTTGAAGCTATTCAGTTCTTAAGATGCAAAGACACATGAGAAGGCAGTACCGAGCAGACCAGACAGCACATAATAAAAGTAAGTGCCAATGTTGTATAGCAGTGAAACTTCACAGACAAAAGGAGTACCAGCTATTAAAACAAAATCTGAAACAATAGGTAATTTCCAGAAGATGCACAGAAGCAAGGTAGTGCTATAGAGCAGGAGGAAGATAAAGAGGCATTCACACAAAGACGGTAATGTGGTTAAGCAATCTCAAATACAAGACATAACCAAAGTACAGCAAGAGGAAACTGGAGATCCAACAAATTCATTTTGGCATGAAGCAATTTACGTCAATGGACATCTCGATAATGTTCAGCTTGATACGTTAAGCAAGCTATTGTTTTGCGTCTGGATGACTCTTCATCAGAGATGAGATGCATCTTTGACAACTGGTGTATTTGATGGAAATCCTTCCATGTTGTCAAGACTCCACAACTCTTGATGACTCTGAGGAAGTGGAAGGATCTTGTTATGTCATGTTTAGAAAGTACAAACCCCTTAATAAGTAATGACCCAAGTAAAAAGACAGCCATCATCAGCTATGAATGGTGCACAAGGTACTGATGGCGTTTAAGTCTAATGGCATATAAGGGATTGTCTGAATAAGCTTGTGATATAGGAGTGTTGAAGCTATTAAAATGAGCAGGCTTCAGGAATTCAGTTGAGCAAAGTGAATATTGTTATCCTGATTGAGGCATACATACTGCTGTTCAGATGAAACTGCAGAACCAAATCATACCTCCTACCTACATTGGCAGTCAATATCCAGGGTCCAACCTCCGAACAACAGAGGTGCGGTTCCAATACGCGGGTAATGATTGAAAGGTGAGTTGAGATATCATGGGTCTGTCATCAGGAAAGGGAGGGATATAAATTGTTCAAGGTTCTAGATTGGAAAATGTTGGAAACTAGGACCCTGCTGGTTTACATCACTTGTACAAATACATAATACTACCTCTCTAGGCAGTGGTCACCCATCCCAGGATGGGTATCCCAGTATCCCAGGAAGTCTAACCTGGTCACTTCTGAGTTGCACAAACTACCCTCACACTCTTTTTAATTTCACAGACTCCTAGAATGCAAAACAATCATGTATTTTCATATAAAATTAGTTTTACTATTAATCATCTATATTTTACTGTTACTTCTGCAATATGAAAATTGCTGTCAATGCTGGCCAACTGTTAGATATTATATCATTTGTAAAACAATGACTAATCTCCCTTTAAACACACACTAGGTACCTGACATCCATGGTTGTCAGATATTCCATGATTGTTCTTGCCATTGACTATAACCAGAAAAAGTAGACAATCTGATGTGTTATCTCAGAACCAACCACAAAGTGAACCATCTAGAGTTTTCAGAACCCTTGGACACAACAGTGGAATATCATGGAATTTCTGACAACCATGGGTGTCCGGTGCCTTGTGTATGTTTAAAGGGAGATTAGTCATTGTTTGAAAGAGAGTGAGAGAGTGAGAGAGTGAGAGAGAGAGTGAGAGAGTGAGAGAGTGAGAGAGTGAGAGAGTGAGAGAGAGAGTGAGTGAGTGAGTGAGTGAGTGAGTGAGTGAGTGAGTGAGAGAGAGAGTCTCATGAACTGAAGGAGTGCTGCTCTGAAGCAGGTTATCAAAGACTACAACTTGCAGGGCTATCACAGGGGCAGCAGGCTGGATCAGTGGTTAACACTGCTGCCTTGCAGCGCCAGAGACCCAGTTTCGATTCCCACCTCAGGCCACTGCCTGTGTGGAGTCTGCACATTCTCCCGGTGTCTGCATGGGTTTCCTCCAGGTGCTCTGGTTTCCTCCCACAGTCCAAAGATGTGCAGGTAAGGTCAACTGGCCATGCTAAATTACCCCAGAGTGTTGGGTGCATTAGTCAGGGGTAAATGTAGGGGAATTGGTCTGGATGGGTTACTCTTTGGAGGGTCAGTGTGGACCTGTTGGGCCAAACGGCCTGTTTCCACACTGTAGGGATTCTAATCTAATCAAAGTAAAATAAAGGAACCTTCACTTCCTCCCAGAATTGTTCTACTCAGTCCAACCGTATGAGCACCCTCATACTATTCAACTGCAGATTCTAAAATCTACTTTAAGTTTTCAACACATTCATAGAGTCTTCAAGCAATTAACAGAACTACAACAATAATGGACTGACCTGACTTTCATCTTTATAAATCTTTTATCCAAACCTACTTTGAACCATTGCATCTGTATTTCAGCTAATAACCATCAATTTATTACCTAGCAACCTTGTAATAAACTAATCCTGAACTTGTTTATGACTAAACCTTGGTGGCTGCTTATTTGTAAATTGGAATGCAAAAGGAAGCGAAACAAGCTACACAAATTCTCAGTTCATAGGCCACTCATGCCTCACACAGTTGCAACACCAACAATTCAGTCCAGACCAGAGGGTAATAAGCATGCATGTACATGTCATGGTTAATGCTTGGCATGTTTGTGTTAAAATCAGTACTTCTACCAAACCGAACAGAGCTGTGCCAGAATTATTCAGTTGTTTCGGAGACCAGTGAACTGTCATTGAGGCTGGTCATGTCCCACAGAAGTTTGTAAACTGTCACGGTGAGGTTAATAAAGTGTGGCTGGAGGTGGGAGAGACTGACAAGGTGGATGGCATTGGCTGCTGTGTCAGTTCCCACATTCCCTCTTGTCTTTACCAATAAGCCAAGTGGAGGATGCCCATGAAGAATGGATATCTTCATGACAATGCAGCCACCTGATGACCAAAGGCCTCTCCTAGTTTCTGGTCACTGGAATAAAACTCTAGTACAGATGCAAGATAAAGCTCTGGGGATATGGGTTCAAAACCTACCACAACTACTGGTGGAACTGAAAACCAATCTGGTTCACTGACAGGGATGAAGAATCTGCCATCTATACCCAATCTGGCCTGCAGCAATGTGGGGGACTCTATACCTCCCTCTGAAACGGCCAAGCGAGCCACTCAGTTCAAGGACAACTGGGGATGGCCAACAAATGATGCCAGCAACACCCACATCTCACAGAAGAACTAAAAATCAGTCCTCAGTGTGTCCGAGGTCTGCAGTGATGTGGTGGTAGTGGTGTTGTTTGGTAATTGGGAACCGGAAAGTGAAATTCTGCAGTCCAGATATTTCAGGGACTGGCGCCGTAATCAACTTGAAATTGCTTTTGTAGTGGAGGCAAGGAAACATTGATGTGCCTCCTAGAGCATTGTCGTGGAAGCCTGAGGCCCCTCTGTAAGAATGCCAACCCACCCAGTTATCTGTACATTGCTTCCTTTGAAGTCTGCTATCGGCAGGAGGCTTATGTTATGGACCAGGCCAGACCCCCTCAAAACATTTCAAGAAGATAGCCTAGACCCTAGCGTTTTAGTTGTTTTAGGCAGATGTAAGATGGTTAATCCAGGAGTGATGTAGCTGTTCAAACTATTTGGCTTCAAGTAAAACAGATTTTATTTATACACTACCGAATGAAACACAAACAAAACACAATTTAGAATACCACCCTCTTTGAAAACCCAACCATCACGCAATTTAGAGGAAGTGTTCCAATTTCCTGCAACATCCCCATAAATACACCCCTTGGTTAAAAAAAAGGTAAATTCAAACACAGGTTCTTACAGGAGAGAGGGATGGCAGAGGGAATTAGCCAGGGATCTTTTGGTGACACATGGAACCTCCTTTCACTGCAGCCAAAAACTAAACCAAACTAGAGAAATCCCTGAACTGGGAGAGAACTGACCACTTCCCGTTCATGGTGCAACTGTTTAAACAAATACCCAAAAGCCTTTTCCCTGATTGTTGCCTTAAGAAGTATCTGTTAGCCATTAGCAAAGTCCCTTATCCCAGACAAATCGGAACCTCTGCCTTTTACAACCCCTCTTAGAAAAAAAAACCAAAGACAACATATTCTTGTCAAAGTAGCAGCATCATCACACTTACACATGAGTTTGGGAATCAGAGAACAGAGAAACACCATCAATTCTAATCTTGTCTACATGAGCTGGATTCCAACAGGTAATTTACAGTATTCCTCAACACAAACCCTGCATATTTCTATCTCCCCCTCATCTATACCCTCTGCAGTGGGGTGGCACGGTGGCCAGTGGTTAGCACTTCTGCCTCACAGCACCAGGGATTCGGGTTCGATTTCACCTTTGGGCAACTGTCTGTGTGGAGTTTGCAATTCTCACTGTGTCTGTGTGGGTTTCCTCCTGGTGCTCCAGTTTCCTCCCACAGTCCAAGATGTGTAGGTTTGGTGGTTTAGCCATGGGAAATGCTGGGGTGAGTGCTCTTCAGAGGGTCGGTGTGATCTCAATGGACCGAATGCTCTGCTTCCACACTATAGATACTCTACAATTGCAAAGACATAACAGTACAATTGTAGCTCAGCTACTATAAAGTCAGTATAACTGTGGACCAGTGGTAATGCCCCTGCCTCTGAGCCAGGAGAGTGCCTGCCTCCAACCCAGAATCATTGAGGAGACCCAGGTTGAAGTCCCACCTGCGCCAGAACATCTCTGAACAGGTTGGTTAATAATACATATAAACTTGAAGCATAACTGCTTTGACCCCTTGAACCCGCTCTGATCTTCACCTCAATTCCATTTACCTGGCTTTCCTCCAAATCCTTTTATGCCTTCAAAAAAAAATCTAATGATTTCAGCTCTGAGAATGTCAATTGACCCACTCAGTATCCCCCTTGAGTCAAGCATTCTCATGTACATGAAGTAAATACTTGCAGGACTGCAATACTGCTTAGGTGGATTGGCCGAGCAAAATTGTCCCGTAGTGTCCAAGGATGTGTAGGTTTACATGGGGAATGCAGGGTAATAGGGTAGGGGGCTGGGTTTGGGTGGAATGCTGTTCAGAGCGGACTCAATGGGCCGAATGGCCTGCTCCCACACTGTGGGGATTCTATGACATGCTGCACCGATTGATGGGAGCTCAGTCTGTTGGGGCGGCACGATGGCTCAGTGGTTAGCACTGTTGCCTCACAGCTCCAGGGTCCCGGCTTCAATTCCAGCCTGTCTGTGTGGAGTTTACACATTCTCCCCGTGTCTGTTGGCTTTCCTCCCACAAAGACGTGCAGGTCAGGTGAATTGGCCATGCTAAATTGTCAATTAGGTGCATTAGTCAGAAGGGGAAAGGGGTTTGGGTGGGTTACTCTTCGGAGGGTCGGTGTGGTCCTGTTGGGCCGAAGGGCCTGTTTCCACACAAGAATCTAATCTAATCTAACTAGACTGGCTCTAATTTCATAGTTGCATGGCTTTGCCCAGGTTTTGGATTTTCTCAAACAGGAGCAATACTTTCTCTGCATTTACCCTCAGATCCTAATCAGCTTATATAACTTAATGATCTATATTCAATCCCATTGGTGCAACCTGTCCTCTTAACTTAAAACTACTGAATTTTGTCTCTTTCAGTTGAATCTACATTCTGAGTCCTCGGAGGCTGATATATTTTTAATGAGGTTCAGTTCCCACAACTGCTTTGCACCAGATTGGAACTGACTATGCCTTCACACAACTAAAGGATCACATATGGCACAGTGGTTAGCCCTTGTGCCTCACAGCACCAGGGTCCCAGGTTTGATTCCAGCCTCGGGCAACTGTCTGGAATTTGCACATTCTCCCTGTGCCTATGTGGGTTTCCTCTGGGTGCTCCGACTTCCTCCCACAGTCCAAAGATGTGCTGGCCGGGTGAATTGGTCATGTTAAATTGCCCATAGTGTTAGGTGCGTGAGTCAAAGGGAAATGGGTCTGGGTGGGTTACTCTTCGGAGGGTCGGTGTGGACTGGTTGAGCCAAAGGGCCTGTTTCCACATTGTAGGAAATCAAATCTAATCTAAATACCGGCATCTCAGTGCCAACAAGCTATTAGCATTCTGAGCAGCTTTAAGGGGCACGAACCTTTCATCAACTATGCACATGGGCACCAATGCCCCCATTTTGTTCTTTTTAGACCAACAGTCAGATGTCACATGCTTCCCTTTGTTGAATCCAACTTCACTTCTGAAGAAGAGTCAGACTGGATTCAAGACGTTAACTCTTTCCCTCTCCACAGATGCTGCTAGACTCGCTGAATTGCATTGTTCATTTCTGCTTGTAACTACCTGCTCCAACCTACCTGTTGAATGAACTGTGCCACCTAATCCAGTGTCACTTGCAAACACAGAGGTACAACTCGCTACTCGCTCAGCCGTTAACACACATGGTAAAAAGCTAAGGTCCCACTCTCATTTAATATGGTGACAAACGTAAAACAATAAAACTGCAAGAGTTTCCAGGCCACCATCCCCTCACCTTTTCCATCTTGTGTTACCTTCAGGCTGGTCCTGCAGGCGTGCTCTCAGATGAAAATCACAATAGCCATGCATCAATCTCCTGTGAACCGTTTTGCAGAGATTAACCAGAACACTCCTTGTTAAAGGCACAGCAGCTCAAACACAAGATGCTGCACAGGCTAGATCACACCACGCTGCAAGTACTCAATGGATCTGACAGCACCTATGCAAAACATTTTCACATTGATAATGTTTCTACTGATTCTATGGTAATAGCTAGTTCTTTGGGAAGAGACAAAAATCAGCGAGGCAAGAATTTAATGCAAGCACAATACCAGTTAAGAGAAAGACTTGTGTCTTGTCAACTGCTGGTGCATCACAGATGTGCTTGACTTGAAAACAAAACAGTTTAACTTGCAGGAAATTTCACCAGGTTCGACATTTCTGTGCACTCATCTATCTATTTTGAAAATACCTTAATGAAGAGGTGTAGCAGTAACAGAGAAGGCAAGGAAAGGACGCCGTGCACTCCAGATTCTTCTTCTGCCCGAAGGTCTCTATCTACAGGTGGAGAATTACCCTGTTCAGACATGTGAAGATTCACAAACCTGGGACTCTGTTTAATGGAAGGCGCTGGAGAAACCCAGCAAGTCTGGCAGCAGCTATGGGAAGAAAGCAGAGTTGTCCTATGAGCAGTCACCAGACCTGTTGAGTTGCTCCAGCACTTGCTGGTTTTCTTTCAGATTTCCAACATCCACAATTCTTTGTTTTGGTTATCCCTGAGAACAGACTCTTCTGCCAAGTGAGGGAGGGCTCTTTACAACAGTAAGGGTATACTATTTACCTGTCACCTAGATTGATTGCGAAGTTTAACACCGAAGCAAAATAAAGAAATAGGGATGCAGAAGGTCTGTAGCACAAACAACAAGTGCTGAAGAAACTCATCGCGTCTGGCTGCACCTTGTTCGGATAAAGAGTCACTGGACTCAAAATGTTAACTCTACTTTCTCTCCACTGGTGCTGCTGACCTGCTGAGTTTCTCCAGCTATTTCTGGTTTAGATTGTGAAGTTTGCTGAGCCTGCTAACCTTTCATCAACCTGAACAGTGTGTGAACACTTGGTTTCTCAAACAAAGCAACGATGCACATTCAAATTCCCCTGAAGGCAGTCCGGAGATACAGGCTACAGGCTTCAAATGGAGAATGAAACTCCAGGAAGCCAGCGTTCTGGCCACGGTGGTGGGATTTGGGAGGCAGGTTTGTTGCTGGGTCACGAACCCAACCTCAACATGAAGAGGACAACACTTCCACAAGGAGACCTGGGAATACAGAAATGGAGGCTTGACACCAAGCAAGTGGGCGATGCTTTGGTCCAACTCACTTGTGACAACATGAAACCATCTGCACCTTCAAATTAGATAGAAGGCTGCAACATGGGATATGGAGCGTTGCACTGGCGCCATTACAGTTTTATTGCTGTACGAAAGATTTGGAAATTTTGCACTTATTTCCAGCTATATCTAACATTTGGTATGCCAACAAGCCAGTTCTTAACTGGCTGGAGTTTTTCAGCTTTGACACAGGTGCCAAAAGGTCACCAGAGGCCCCAAAACTTCTCTATCACAGAAGACGACTTAATGGACCCAATGAACAATGCAGATGATGGTACTTTGGCACTGTCCCACATGGCTCTCTCAAAAAATGCATACAGTTGGGAATCGAGCTGGGATCTTGGGATGTATGAGACCTTTGTGGTCACCCAGCTTCAGGTCAACTCCATTCCTGCATGATCCGTCAACTTCAGCCAAGAGTCGATCAGCACTGTCCAAGAGCAGTTTGAAAAGCAGCAGATGGAGAGAACCTGAAATCAGGACACTGAACACTGGAATAAAACTCACCAGGCCTGGGATTGTCCATGCAGAGGGAGAAACAGAGTTGAGGCATGAGGTCTGTGAAATTTCATCAGACCAGAGAAAAGCTAGAGATGGAATTGCTTTCAAGCAAGGAGTGGTTGGGACAAGGAAAGATGTCTGACAGAATGGGAGACAGGATGACAGAAACGTTAGCACTCTGGAGAAAAAGGATCAAAAAAGAAACAAAAGCCGTCCCCAAAACAGATGTGTGGGCGACTGAAAATAAAACCCCTAAGAAGGAAGTAAAACAAAATATGGACAAGAGTTTATGGTCTGACATGTTTGCTATCAATGTTGAGTCTGGAAGGCGACATGATTTGGAGATGCCAGTGTTGGGCTGGGGTGGACAAAGTTAAAAATCACACAACACCAGGTTATAGTCCAACAGGTTTAATTGGAAGCTCTAGCTTTTGCAGCATCGTTCCTTCACCTGATGAAGGAGCGACACTCTGAAAGCTAGTGCTTCCAATTAAACCTGTTGGACTATAACCTGGTGTTGTGTGATTTTTAACTGGAAAGCTACAGAGTGTCTAGTTGAAAGATGTTACTTCAACTTACAATCATAGAAATTCTGTCCACCTGCAGAAAAATTCAAAAACTCTGCTTCCAATGCCTTTTTCGGAAGTGAGTTCCATAGGCCCTTTGTGAGGAAAAGTGTCACCTCATCTCGGTCTTAAAACGGGCAGCGTCTCATTTTTGAACACATGCTGAGTTCTACATTCTCCCACCAGAGAAAGCATCCTCCCCTCACACCTTCACTTGGTCAAAACCCCTCAGAATCTTATTTGTTTCAATTAAGTGGTCGCTTCCCTTTCTAAACTCCAGTGGATACAAGCCACAGAAGCTTATGCAGACTCTCACAGTAAGAATACAATAGGTTAAGGTCAGAAACATCAGTCTCTGAATTTGTGCAAAAGTTGCAGAGGACATGAAAGCAAGATAGAATACAGTGCACTGGAATTTTAAACAATAAACAATTGCTCATTGGACACATTAAACCCGGCTCCAAAACAGCAATGCTGCGCTATTACTCAATGTTAACCAGGGCTCATTATCTATAACTGAGCCGGGAGTGTTCTTTTCTGAGATTAAACCGATTGAGATGGTTTGAGAAATTGCTGTTGCTTCCAACAGCACTGCACTCAGAACAAGAAGCTGACATTGGAGATATGGGGGAGGCAGCGAGAACTTCAAAATGCATTTGCAAAGAGCTTGCACTGCCTGAAGGGCAGTGGTTTAAAATTGAATCTCGCCACTCAATTTTCTTGCTGCCTGCAGTACATTTTTTCAAAAAAAAAACATACGCAACTTGTCGTCAGCCTGGACCAAAATTACAATTACCAGAAGTTTTTTTAAAAAAAAAATGTTTATCAAACAGACAGGAGGAAACTGGCTCGAGGCGAGAGAAAGGATGAGCTGCAAGACAATGTTGGCACGTTATCAGACAGTCTGCAGCTCAGCCTCACAGCCAATTCCATCCCAATCCACTCTGACTGACTGTCCTGCAAGGCATGCAGCGAGGGAGGGGGCAAGACTGACGCACAACCTCTCCTCAGTTGCAAGTGACACCTTTCATTACAGGGGTCATATAAAACAAGTTACTTAAAAAGGCAGCACACATTTTCAGTCTTAAAATGTGAAGTTACTCTTCCTTTACATTTTTTGGACACCGTATTTCAGCAAGGAATATCTTGGCTGAGGAGGGGCCAATTTACCAGACCTGAACGTTAGGGTTGAGGTAAATGGAAAAGTTACATGGGTTGGAATTTAAATGATTAAAGGGCTATTTACTCAAAGCTTTCAAGCTATTAAAGGTAGTTATTAAGGTTCATACAGAGAAGCTATTTTTTGGTATAATGGAAAAAAAAATGGGTGAGGGGTACATTTTAAAAATTGCACCCAGAGGGGCTATTTGTTACACAGTGGCAGTGCCCCACACTCTAAGCCAGAAGGCTCAAGTCCCACCTGTTCCAGAGGTGCATCAGAACACATCTGAAAAGGTTGACTAAAAAATATTGCCAGCTCTTTCAGGAGTGAACTCAGGTAACATTGAGCATAAAAGTTTTGAATTCTATTTGCTAGAACAAACAACATCTGAGAAATCTTTGTAAGCAGTTTTCCATATTGAACAAAAGCTCTTCATTTCCCCACACGACCTATCGACGAGCCTGGGCTTGATGGACGGCAGGTCAGGGACTGGAATTTGGCAGCGAGTAACTCACCTCCTGACTCCCCAAAGCCTGTCCATCATCTACAAGGCACAAGGCAGGAGTGTAATGGGAATACTCCCCACTTGTCTGGATGGGGGCACTCCAACAACACTGAAGCGTCTCAGGAGAAAGCAACCTGCTTGATGATTGACACCACACCCATAATCATTCACTCCCTCCACCGCTGACTCATATCCCAATTTTTAAAAATGTCTTGAGCAAGGTAGCAATAAGGTGCAGCATTATACTTGAACTTGGTTGACGTATCAACTATGTTAACGTCCTATTCATTCAACTTGTTTCTGAACAGTTGATTGAAAAAATCCAATAGCTCATTTCAATCCTGATATAGAGTCATACAGATGTACAGCATGGAAACAGACCCTTCAGTCCAACCCGTCCATGCCGACCAGATATCCAAACCCAATCTAGTCCCACCTGCCAGCACCCGGCCCATATCCCTCCAAACCCTTCCTATTCATATACCTGTCCAAATGCCTCTTAAATGTTGCAATTGTACCAGCCTCAACCACTTCCTCTGGCAGCTCATTCCATACACGTACCACTCTCTGCGTGAAAGAGTTGCCCCTGAGGTCTATTTTATATCTGTCCCCTCTCACCCTAAACCTATGCCCTCTAGTTCTGGACTCCCCCACCACAGGGAAAAGACTTTGCCTATTTACCCAATCCATGCCCCTCATAATTTTGTAAACCTCTATATGGTCACCCCACAGCCTCCGACGCTCCAGGGAAAACAGCCCCAGCCTGTTCAGCCTCTCCCTATCACTCAAATCCTCCAACCCTGGCAACATCCTTGTAAATCTTTTCTGAACCCTTTCAAGTTTCACAACATCTTTCCAAT
>NC_057726.1:63777296-63779347 GCF_004010195.1 Chiloscyllium plagiosum | reverse complement strand
CCTGGCATATGCTTCCTTCTTTTTCTTAACCAAACCCTCAATTTCTTTAGTCATCCAGCATTCCCTATACCTACCAGCCTTCCCTTTCACCCTGACAGGAATATACTTTCTCTGGATTCTTGTTATCTCATTTCTGAAGGCTTCCCATTTCTAGCTGTCCCTTTACCTGCGAACATCTGCCCCCAACCAGCTTTCGAAAGTTCTTGCCTAATACCGTCAAAATTGGTCTTTCTCCAATTTAGAACTTCAACTTTTAGATCTGGTCTACCCTTTTCCATCACTATTTTAAAACTAATAGAATTAGTGTCGCTGGCCACAAAGTGCTCCCCCACTGACACCTCAGCCCTAGCCCTGCCTTATTTCCCAAGAGTAGGTCAAGTTTTGCACCTTCTCCAGTAGGTGCATCCACATACTGAATCAGAAAATTGTCTTGTATGTTTTACATGATAATTTAACAAAAGGTTCAAAGCATGGAAATATATAGCACTGAATTAAAATTATAGCTGCCTCTTGCATCCAAACAGCAGCCAGATTTTCTTTTTCTCAACCATCTCCAGAAATCAGATCACCTACATTTCCCTGCTGATTAATAAGAAAAGAGGCAACTTTACTTTGATTCTTCTTAAACTGAAAGCAAGCAGGCTGTGGGGGAGAGCTAGATTATGGATTCAATCCAGATGTCTATTTACAAACAAAAAACAATGAACCTTAATAATTAATACACTGAGGCACAGAAGCAGGAACAAAAAATATATAAATCAAACCAAACTCGGTTTTGAGTTGCTGTTCACATTTTGAAAATTTCCCCAGATGCACTGCTTAAACAAACAGGCTACATTCACCAAGTGTACAATGTTCCTGCCTTAGCTTGTCTTTCAGGAGTAAATCAAAACACTCCATCCATCCTGCAATGTGGTAACTGCTGTATGGGAGAATGCAGCATCTGTTTGCACACAGCAAGTGGAAAGAGATAAATTAATAGCTGAAAGATGTTGCAGCCTCACTCATTTCTCAGTATTACCTCTCCATCCCCAGAGGATGAAGCCAACATCCAATTAGCAGCTTCATGTGGAGAGATTGGAATCCCGACTGGAGGAATCACAGGCGTGAAACCACATCTCATCAGCTAACCTATTTTATCCTCATCTCTGCTGGGCTACTGGGGAGTGTGAGGTAATTGGTTTCACTGAGCAGAAAGGGGGGGGGGGTTGGTGAAGCGAGCAAGGTGGAAAGAGAGCGAGAGAGAGCACAAAGGAGAGAACGATGGGTGTGAGTTGAAGATGAAATATGTGACAGCAAGAGAGAGGTCTCTCCAAAGCTGCACATATATAGCAGGCAGATCAGAGCAGGGTGTCTACAGCACAGAGATTGGGAGCAACAGGGTTGTTGTAGTGGGTGATGTTAATTAGCGCAACATTGACTGGGACTCCCTTATTGCTAGGGGCTGATGAGGCAGAATTTGTTCGATGCATCCAGCAAGGTTTCTTGAAACAATATGTAGGTTGTCTAACTTGGGAAGGGGTCATGGGTCTGGCCTCAGTCAAATTTTCAGTGGGGGAGCATTTTAGGAACAGTGATCATAATTCTCTAAGTTTTAAGATAGTTAAGGATGAGGGTAAGACTGGTTCTCAGGCAAAGATGCTAAATTGGAGTAAGGCTAATTACAATTTAGTACTAGGCAGCAATTGGAGAAATTCGATTGGGGACAACTGTTTGAGGGTAAATCCACATCTGAGCCATAGAGTCAGAGATGTACAGCATGGAAACAGACCCTTTGGTCCAACCCGTCCATGCCGACCAGATATCCCACCCCAATCTAGTCAGCACCCGTCCCATATCCCTCCAAACCCTTCCTATTCATATACCCATCCAAATGCCTCTTAAATGTTGCAATTGTACCAGCCTCAACCACTTCCTCTGGCAGCTCATTCTTTACCCGTACCACCCTCTGTGTGAAAAAGTTGCCCCTTAGGTCTCTTTTATATCTTTCCCCTCTCACCCTAAACCAATGTCCTCTAGTTCTGGACTCCCCAACTCCAGGGAAAAGACTT
>NC_057726.1:63774611-63777229 GCF_004010195.1 Chiloscyllium plagiosum | reverse complement strand
GAAGGAGACCAGAATTGCATGCAATATTCCAACAGTGGCCTAACCAATGTCCTGTACAGCTGCAACATGACTTCCCAACTCCTCTACTCAATACTCTGACCAATAAAGGAAAGCATATGACATGTGGGAATCTTTTAAAGGCCAACTCATTAAAGTTCAGGACGAGCATGTTGCTGTGAGGAAGCAAGGATGGCAAGAGTTGGGAGCCTTGGATGACAAGAGATGTTGAAAGTTTAGTCAAAAAGACAAAGAAAACAAATATCTGGCTTAGGAAGCTGAAATTAAGAATGGCCCTTGAGGAATAAAAAGGGAGTAGAGATGAACTTAAACAAGAAAGTAGGAGGGCTTAGAAGGGGGCATAAAACATCCTTGGCAATTAGGATTAAGGAAAATCCTAAAGTATTATATATTAGGAACAAGTGGGTAATTTCCCACTCAAGGACAAAGGAGAGAATTTGGTGAGGAAGTGGGTGAGGTCCTTAATGAGTACTTTGTATCAGTGTTAACCAAGGAGAAAGACATGGATGATGGGTAATAATAGGGAGGGGTTTGTTGGTGTTCTGGGGCTGATATGGAGGAGGAGATGGTGTTCGATGTCTTGAAAAATATAAAGGCATTTAAAGCCCCAGGGCCTGATGTGATCCATCCCAGGATACTGAGGGCAGCAGGGTAGGAGATTGCTGGGGCCTTAACAGAGATCTTCGCATCCTCTTTATCCACAGATGGGGTCCAGAGGATAGTCAACGTTGCTCATTTGTTTAACAGGGTCAATTGGGATAATCCAAGAAATTGCAGGCTGGTGAGCCTTATATCAGTGGTTGGAAAATTTTTGCAGAAGATTCTAAGGGACAGGATTTACTCTCATTTGGAAATTAATAGACTTATTAGGGACAATCAGCATAGCTTTGTGCAGGGGGGGTCTTGTTTCACAAACAAGTTTTTGAACAAGTGATAAAAATGGTGGACAAGGGTAAGGCATTGGTTGTTGTCTACATGGACTTCACAGAAACATCTGACGAGGTCCCTCAGATTAAGGAATCAGAAGATTAAGTCACATGGGAAACTCTGGTGAGTTAGCAAGATGGATACAAAACTGGCTTGGTCGCATAACACAACGGGTAATTGTGCAAGGGTGTTTTTTATGACTGGAAATCGATAACTAGTTGTGTTCTGGGACGTCTGTTGTTTGTAATACATATAAATAACGCAGATGAAAATGTAGCTGGTCTTATTAGCAAGTTTGCAGACAACATGATAATTGGTGAAGTTCCAGACAGTGAGGAAGTTATTAAAGAACACAGCAGGATTAGAGACAGTTGCAAGGTTGGGCGGAGAAATGGCAGATGGAGTTTAATCTGGACAAATTTTGGGAGGTCAAATGCAAGAGGAAAGTGTACAGCAAATGACACAACCGTGAAGAATATTGATATACAAAGAGACCTTGGGGTGCAAGTCCACAGCTCCCTGAAAGTGGCAGCACAAGTGATTAAGGTGGTGTAGCTGTACGGAATGTTTGCCTTCATCAGTTGGATCATTGAGTATCAAAGTTGACAGGTCACGCTGCAGCTGTTTAAAATTTAGTCAGGCCGCATTTGGAGTGTTGTGTGCAGTTCTTGTTGCTATACTAGAGGAAGGTTGAGGAGGTTTTGGAGAGGATACAAAAGAGGATTACCAGGACGTTGCCTGGTTTGGAGTGTATTAACTATATGGAGAAGTTGGATTGTATTTGCTTGAGCATCAGAGACTGAGGAGTGACCTGATAGAAGTATATAAATTTATGAGAGGCTTGGATAGGGTGGACAGTTGGAGTGTTTTCCCCCAGGGTGAAAACGTCAAATACTAGGAGGCATAATTGGTGGACTGAGTTGGCCTAAGCTCATTGGTCCCAAAGTGAATTGGGTTATCATCCCCATTTGGATAAAATACACACACAGACCACTCTCTCCCGACAAAACTGTGACTTGGCAATGGCCATAAAATATTGTGGGGCTTGATCTGGACCCCAATGGTAGGGTCTACATATGCTTCACAACTCACAGCAGGCAACCACTAGCTCTCAATCATTGGTCCAGCTCAGGTTGACCATCCCCCTTCCCTAGCAGGTGGAACTAGGTCCTCACTGATTTCCAGCTGGGACATTCATGGTGCAAATGCTGCAGTTGTGATTAAGAATAGCTGATACGAAGTGAGAAAAGTTAAGGGTCCATAAATTTCATCCGCGCTAGAGATGAGACTGAACAATATCTGAACAGGTTGATTATAAAATTAAAAGGCTCTTTGTACACTACCAGTATCCCAACCACTGGGCCAGAGGTTGAGGCTTAAGTTCCATCTCAGTTGGGCTAAATTTTAATAACGTGATTTGGAAACATATGAGTAGGAGTTGGCCATTCGGCCCTTTAAACCTGCTCTGCCATTCTTTGTGGTCATGGCTGAACATTCAACTCAAATAGCCTGTTCCCACTTTCCCCTCAATATCCAAATTCTATGACTTACTTAGAGTCACAGAGATGTACAGCACAGAAACAAACACTTAGGTACAATACCTCCATGCTGACCAGATATCCTATCCTAACTTAACCTAGTCCCAGTTGCCAGCACTTGGCCCATATCCCTCT
>NC_057726.1:63700164-63774585 GCF_004010195.1 Chiloscyllium plagiosum | reverse complement strand
TGAACCACCCCTCAAGCCTTTGATGCTCCAGGGAAAATAGCCCCAACCTATTCCCTCGAGCTCCCTAAAACGTCTTCTTGAAAGCATACAATATTATGGCTTTGGTTGCTTCCCCAGGCAGAGAATACCAGAGGCTTACCACTCTTTGATGAACCACCCCTCAAGCCTTTGATGCTCCAGGGAAAATAGCCCCAACCTATTCCCTAGAGCTCCCTAAAACGTCTTCTTGAAAGCATACAATATTATGGCTTTGGTTGCTTCCCCAGGCAGAGAATACCAGAGGCTTACCACTCTTTGGGTTGAGAAATCTCTCATCCCAGTCCTAAACTGTCTATCCCCTGTCCTTAGACTGTGATCCATTTCATGAGAACCAGTTTCTACCTGGAAGGTGATGATATGTGGGAGGGAGAAGTGTTTAGTACTTAGTCTGCACCACGTATTCTGAATAAACCGGTGTGGCAGATGGATGTTTACCAGGTTATTGTGGGAGACCGGCAAAACGCAATCAAACTATCAGCTTTTTGCTCAGCCACCTTTCAACCTCAGGAGCAAGCTCTCCAGTTCCAGCCCTGGGGTGGAATTAAACTTGGCTCCAAGAGGTGGAGGGGCAAACGTATTTGACCAGGACATTCCCATTCTGCAGGATCCAGGATTTCTCAGGATTTGATCTGAGGCCTGCAACATTGCGGAGGATTTATGAAGTTGGTAAAGGCGTTTCTTTTGTTGTTGAAACATTCAGAAAAAAACAGGAAACAACAGCACAAAAATCACATTTGGAAAGGACTCACACTGAATTTTCTTTCAATGGATTTGTAAACAGACTTACCGGGCTAGATAACGAAATGCTGAAAATGTGTTGCTGGAAAAGCGCAGGTCAGGCAGAATCCAAGGAGCAGGAGAATCGACATTTCGGGCATGAGCCCTTCTTCAGGAATCTGAAGAAGGGCTCATGCCCAAAATGTCGATTCTCCTGTTCCTTGGATGCTGTCTGACCTGCTGCGCTTTTCCAGCAACATTTTCAGCTCTGATCTCCAGCATCTGCAGTCCTCACTTTCTCCTAGATAACTAAATGACACAGTAAATAACTTCAAGTGATAATTCGATGATTTTGGAGACATAATGAGAAGGGTTATTCAGAGAAAATTCGCTAAATGTTATTGTACTGTTGCTAATGATTAGATTCCCTCCAGTGTGGGAACAGGCCCTTTGGCCCAACAAGTCCACACTGACCCTCCGTAGAGCAATCCAGCCAGATACATTCCCCTACATTCACCCCTGACTAATGCACCTAACACTACGGGCAATTTAGCATGGCTAATTCACCTAACCGGCACATCTTTGGACTGTTAGAGGAAACCCACGCAGACACGGGGAGAATGTGTCAACTCCACGCAGACAGTTGCCCAAGGCGGGAATTGAACCCTGGTCCCTGACGTTGTGAGGCAGCAGTGCTAACCACTGAGCCACCGTGCCACTCATGGGCACACAGACTATGAGAAGGTGGTACAGTGGCAAGTCCCTGCCTCAGAGTCTGGAGGCTCAGGTTCAAGTTCCACCTGCTCCCAGAGGTGTGTCATAATATTTCTGAATAGGTTGATTAAAAAATATCTACAAATGGTGAGAACTCTTGCATAGCTTATATCTGAAAAGTAAGGAAGAGGAGTTAATGCTGGATATAAATGCAAAAGATGCAAGTTTTAAAGATTCATTCAACTGAGTCAATACACTCCACGTGGTGCTCACTGAGAACAGAGATTTTTTTCTAAACTTATTCACTCACGGTTCTGAGGGCATCACTGCCTAGGCCAGGATTTATTGCCAATCCTTAATTGCTCCCCAAGGGTAGTTAAGAGCCAACCCTATTGCTGTGGGTCTGGAGTCATATGTAGGCCAGACCAGGTAAGGATGGCAGTTTCCTTCCCTAAAAAAGTTATTAATGAACCTGATGGGCTTTTCTAACAATTGGCAATGGATTCATGGTCATCATTAGACTCTTAATTCCAGATTCTTTTTCCTCTGTTGAATTCAAATTTCACCAAGATGCCGTTGTGGAATTCAAACACAGGTCCTTAAAACATCATCTGGCTGTCTACATTAGTAATAATCCCATTAGGCCTTCATTTCCCCAAATTAAAGAGAGTGATGCTCACGCACACTCGTAATGGCAGTTGGTAATTGAATTTGTCCATGTCTTTGATAAAAATGTTAGTGAAAAGATGGGCAGATTAGGTGCTAAAGTGCCCATACTGTCCACAGATGTGCAGGTTAGGTGGATTAGCCATGGGATTATACAGACTGGGGGGGTGGGGGGTTTCTGGGTGGGATGCTCTTCAGAGGGTCAGCATGGACTCAACAGGCTGACTGGCCTGCTTCCAAACTGTAGGGATTCCATGATTCTACAAATCCAGTTGTTCTTTTCCTGACAGCTGGCAACGGCTACCTGATCATCATTAGACCCTTAACACCAGATTCTTTATTGAATTCAAATTCCACCATCTGCCATGGCAGGATTCAAACCCGGGTCCCCAGGACATGACCTGAGCTCTGGATTAACAATCTAACATCAGTACCACGAGGCCATCACCTTCCCCTTTAAGTTTCCTGTAATACAAAGACGCCCACAGTTCACAAGGACCTATGTGGCTCTCAAGCTTTCTGAGAAATTGTGAACAGTAATTGGTAACGTAATATCTTTTCTCTTCTATTTTCTGAATGCTCACATCAAACCCATTAATGTTGACTCCAACAGCATTGTGAAGTCACATTTATTAAGACATAAAAAGGTGCTTTGTTCAAAGACTGTCTGAACCCTGGGTGACTTAACCCCTGCCAACGCAGATGTGCCATGATCTATTGTAGTATATTAGACTGCTCCCCCAACAAAACCAATTGATGTGAATGCTCAGCCTTCTGAGCTCCCAGTCTGTAGCAGGTCTAGTGATGCAGCTAAGCATAACATGATTGAAGAACGCACTCAAATAGAGTTTAGAAGCAAACAGTTCCAGTTTTATTTTGATTCCATGCCAAGAACCCGCACAAATGGAATTTTAAAAACGAGATTTAAAATATCAACAGCCTAAAGTAGCATTTCTTCAAATTCTCCACCTATAATGGCATTCAATACTGAAAACATTAATTACTAGAAATGTTACTGCCAAGCATTATAACCACTTGCCATATCAGGAGGTAAGGAAAATTAGTTTGCAGAAAACTAATTTGCAAAATCCATACACTTATTGCATATGATAATTCTGAAATTCTCATTAATCGCTGCACGAAAGTCACAAACCCAAAATTCACATCTGCTTTGAGTTCACATTAAGGTTTCTATGATGGAAATGACCGG
Source organism: Chiloscyllium plagiosum (assembly GCF_004010195.1). Taxonomy (NCBI): domain Eukaryota; kingdom Metazoa; phylum Chordata; class Chondrichthyes; order Orectolobiformes; family Hemiscylliidae; genus Chiloscyllium; species Chiloscyllium plagiosum. The sequence goes on along the minus strand of NC_057726.1, from coordinate 63,771,239 downwards.
TCCAATTTCACACCTCAAGAACTGAACTTACATTTTCCTGGAGCACCCCAAATTATAATCTCTCTGAGTATCAATACCTAATCTCAGAATTATTTCAGTACAGAAAGTGGCCATTCAGCCATACTAACTAGGCTGGCTCCGTTATCCGGACTGTCTCTCAGTACTACTTCATGCTCTTTCTACGTTTCACATACACCTTCTTAACTATTTGTCCTTCCCTGGGGTGGAATAAAGGCTCACTTCTACTTCCTGTACACATTCGCCAGTCTTCAGGTTTTCAAAACCCAAGCGCAGGGAATGTCTAAATCACGTAGACTTACTTTGATTTTATTTAGAACAATCAGACTTCCTGGATAGTCTGTACAGCGTAATAATTTCCAATTGTACAGATAGGATGTTGAGAACCTCCATGATGCCACTCTTGGGTGGTATCAAGGTACCAGACCAACTCCGGAATAATGTACAAAACATGACCAATTTCCTAATTGTCAGTAGTGTTACAATCCCTCGAGGATTGGCCTAGACTTTCCATGCATTGATGGTTAATCTCCAGGACACTCCATTGTGGAATCATGGAGAAAAATCAGAGGGACACAGAAAAGATTGATTTTTTTTGTCATTCTCTCTAAATTGTTCTCTTCACCAGATATAAAAATTCTGAAAAATGAGTAAGACTGACAATCAAGTGTCCTCCATTCAGGTAATGCGCCCTTTTACTTTTGAATTGGTGTACCAAGGATGGACATGTGGGCTGATGGATGGTTGGAACATGGCTGGGGTGGGCAAGGAATGAGATAAAACCTCCAGGAACAAGTTTAACCACAGTCAGCAACACCATTCCTCAAGATGCTGCCTGTTTTAGATTAGATTAGATTACTTTACAGTGTGGAAACAGGCCCTTCGGCCCAACAAGTCCACACCGACCCGCTGAAGCGCAACCAACCCATACCCCTAACCTAATACTACGGACAATTTAGCATGGCCAATTCACCTAACCTGCACATCTTTGGTTTGTGGGAGGAAACCGGAGCACCCGGAGGAAACCCACGCAGACACAGGGAGAATGAGCAAACTCCACACAGTTTGCATGAATTTTCCCAGTAATATTGGAATTTTACAAACTGTCACCCGTTTTCTTCCATTTTCAAAGCATTTCCAGTTTGGAAATTTGCAGAACCGAGCTCCATCAACACACACTTGACTCAAATGACCTCTCCTCCTGGTTTGCCCATGTGGACACAGCGATCTCATTTGAGAACACACTGCCTCATGCTGGATGCCCTGGAAAAATAACTTAGACTAAATGAAATGAACATCCTGGAGCAGGTGAATCAATATTCTAAATATCCCCAAATCCTGGAATTAAACTTTTTCGATCAGCCCAGGCCACAACAGAGTGGAGACAAATTACCTCCATTTCCAGATGGCAACTATTTCAGCCGAGTTGGTTCTGATTTTTATTGCTTCTGCTCTTGTAAATGTATTCATTAACTCACAAAGCCCTTTGTGTGTTCTTAAACCTCTCGCACAGCCTACCCTGCTACCATTGACAACTACCTCCCCAAGTCTTCTGCTCCCAAGCCTCCCTTAGAATGGTACCTTTTAGTTCTATATTGCCCCTGCAAATATGCCTGTTCCTACTTTACTAAATTTCATCTGCCACTCAGCCAACTATTCTTTGGAGTTTATCCTCCACATCCTTCACAATACTTCCACATATTATGTCACCTCAAGTTCTGAAATTGTGGTCTGTGCTCCCAAGATAATTAACACAGATCAAGAAGATTGTGGTCTCCCTCCCATAGGAAGGATATTATGAAACTCGGAAGGGTTCAGAAAAGATTAAAAGGATGTTGCCAGGTTTGGAGGATTTGAGCTAAAGAGAGAGAGAGGCTGGGGCTGTTTTCCCTGGTGGCTCAGTGGTTAGCACTGCTGCCTCACAGCACCAGGGACCCAGGTTCAATCCCAGCCTCGGGCGACTGTCTGTGCGGAGTTTGCACATTCTCCTCGTGTCTGTGTGGGTTTCCTCCGGATGCTCCGGTTTCCTCAGGTGAATTGGACATGCTAAATTGCCTGTGGTGTTCGGTACATTAGTCAGAAGCTAATGAGTCTGGGTGGGCTACTCTTCGGAGGGTCGGTGTGGACTTGATGGGCCAGAGGGCCTGTTTCCACACTGTAGGGAATCTAATCTAATCATTGGAAGCTGAAGGGTGACCTCATTGAGGTTTATAAAATCATGAGGGGGGATGGATAGGATAAATAGATAAGGTCCTTTCTCTGGGGTTGGGGTGGGGGAAAGAGTCCAGAACTAAAGGATATAGGTTTAGGGTGAGAGGGGAAAGATATAAAAGAGACCAAAGGGGTAACTTTTTCACGCAGAGGGTGGTCATGGATGAGTTGAACCGAAGGGTCCATTTCCGTGCTGGACATCTCTATTATTTCATGACTCTAAGAGCAGTGGAACACGTCACCCAGTCCTTAAAGCATGTCTACATGCTGGAATTTGAATTTGATGTGGTCTATATTTTGAACCTTTTTTTACAAAGATGATGCCCTTGAATGCTTTGCAGTTTGAATGTTAACATATGCCCCCTTTAGAAAAAGTATTTTTGATTCAATTCCAGATGTAGAAGCAGTAGAAGACTCTTTATTCTGTGCCCTCAGTATAGTCATAGAGATATGCAGTATGGAATCAGATGGGCAAATGGGCCGAGGAGTGGCAAATGGAGTTTGATTTAGATAAATGTGAGGTGCTATGTTTTGGTAAGGCAAATCCTGGCTTAATATATTTAATGGGACTGTCCTGTCCTGAACAAAGAGACCTTGGGGTGCAGCTTCTCGAAAGTGGAATCCCAGGTAAATAGGATAGTGAAGAAGGTGTTTGGTATGCTTGCCTTTATTTGTCAGTGCATTGAGTACAGGAGTTGGGAGGTCATGTTGTAGCTGTACAAGACATTGGTTAGGCCAATGTGTTCAATTCTAGTCTCCCTGAAAGGGTTCAGAGAAGATTCACAAGGATGTTGCCAGGGTTGGAAGATTTGACCGATAGGGAGAGGGTGAGTAGGCTGGGGCTTTTTTCCCCTGGAGCATCAGAGGCTGAGAGGGTGACCTCATAGAGGGTTTATAAAACCATGAAGGGCATGGATAGGGTGAGTAGTTAAGGTCTTCTTCTCAGGGGAGGAGAGCCCAAAACTAGAGGGAATAGGTTTACAATGAGAGGGAAAAGATATGAAAGGGACCTAAGGGGCAACGTTTTCACACAGAGGGTGGTGCATGTGTGGAATGAGCTGCCAGAGGAAGTGGTGGAGGCTGGTCCCATTACAACATTTAAAAGGCATCTGGATGGGGACATGAATAGGGTGGGTTTGGTGCGATATGGGCCAAATGCTGGCAAAGGGAAATAGATTTATATAGGATACCTGGTCGGCATGGATGTGTTGGACCAAACGGTCTGTTGAGTAGGTATAAACTAAACAGGTATCACACAGCAAATTCATGAAGGTTTTACCTCAAGAAAAATGTGAAACAAAAAGACAACTTATTTGCACTTAATATTCATCTGGTGCAAGCCATTTCTCATCAAGCTGAAACCTCTTGTAAAAGCTTCACTTTCTGTTCACGATTTCAAATAAGGGCAACATCTGAAATAATGCTGGATCACTCATTGATGAAATTGCACACAGCTTGTGTGAGTTACATGGAAGGCAAATCAAGCTTCAGTTGTACTCCCACAGTCTTTTAATGCAAAGTAAAGGCTGGACACAGAAACCAACACTCACGCCTGGATTGAGAACAGAAAGTGCAACAGCGCTGCAGCCACCAAGAGTGAAGGCAAAAAGGTAAGCAAGCTGAAACATGTTTCCTTTCATCACTGCATGACGTGGTATCATTTTCTGCATTTTGATCAATGCATCACTGTTTCCCCCAAGGTGTTAACTTGTAGTAAGAGATATATCAGCAGTATTACCAATGTAGCCCAACTGACTCATCACACACTGTTCTACCTTTAACAATTCAACATTCCCTCTTTTGACCCTTTGCAGCTCGCAATCTTTCATGAATTTGTGAATTCACTTAAAAGGCTGCTAACTCTGAGGCGAGGGTGAGGACAGCAGTGAGATAATTGGAATAAATCTGAAATAAAGAACATTCCTTTTGTCTGGAGGATATATGGCATGAAAGCCAACTCCCTTTCTTTAAGGTTCTCTCACCAGATGTACATTGCTTTGCACAAATTACTGAAAGAAAGTCACAGCTTGACACAGAGACTATGTCGTGGGCTCTACTGGAAAAGCAAGTATCAGAGTCACGGTGGCTCAGTGGTTAGCACTGCTGCCTCACAGTGACAGGGAACTGGGTTTGATTCCACCCTTGGGCAACTCTGTGGTGTTTGCACATTTCCCCCCACCCTGCATCGGTGTGGGTTTCCTCCCGCCGTCCAAAGATGTACAGGTTAGGTGGATTGGTCATGTTAAATTGCCCATAGCATCCAGGGATGTGCAGGCTAGGTGGGTTAGCAATAGGAAATGCTGGGGGGAGTGTCTGGGTGGCATGCACTTAGGTGCGTCGGTTTCGATTCGATGAGTAGAATGGCCTGCTTCCATACTGTGGGGATTAGATTAGATTACTTACAGTGTGGAAACAGGCCCTTCGGCCCAACAAGTCCATACCGACCCGCCAAAGCATAATCCACCCATTCCCCTAACACTACGGGCAATTTAGCACGGCCAATTCACCTGATCTGCACATCTTTGGACTGTGGGAGGAAACCGGAGCACCCGGAGGAAACCCACGCAGACACGGAGAGAATGTGCAAACTCCACACAGTTAGTCATCTGAGTCGGGAATTGAACCCGGGTCTCTGGCGCTGTGAGGCAGCAGTGCTAACCACTGTGCCACCGTGCCGCCCACAATAGGTGGGGGTTCTTCTGGAACTGGGGTGCTCAGTGTGAAAGGCACTTTCTCCATTACAAGCTGATATCACTTACGTGTTTTCGATGCGGGCAATGGATAGTATTGAAAGATAAAAGCAGGTTTTCCAGCATTTTCTCTTTTGGATAGTATCAAAAGGTTTTACACTTCCTGATGAACGGAAAGTGCAGGCCCACTTTCACACTTCTCAAAGCTGAAAACGGAGGCAGAGTTTGAAAATGAGTTTGTTGCGAACTTTGAAGCACTTTGAGTTTCATTCAGCAAAGCTAAATTTGGTGAATAAACCTCGAAATGGAATTTGATGGCCCTTTGTGCCTTTGATAACCTTTGCGGTATGAAGTAAGGGTGATTGGTTTGAATGTTTGAAAGGTCAAGTTAGAATTGAAGAGCATAGCAAATGAATCTTGATTTCAAAGGGATGGTGACAAAAAAGCTTTAATTGTAATTTTCAAAATGTATTTAAAATTATTCAATGCCTGATTTATCCTCCAGTTAATACATTCAAGAAAGGTTTGTAATTGGAATAATGAACCAACATTACTTTTAATCTCCCATAAATGAAATTTAACAAAATGAGTTCTTCTCATATCCTAGACTCTCATTGACTTGGAGAATAGCAAATCTACTCTGCTGCCAAAGGCGTGAAATTACAGGTTTACTGGTGGCAGAAATTCAGATCTGAAGTCGCTGCCGCTCTAAGACCGGCCAGAACCGCTAATCTGCAGCGAGCTTCATGACAAAAGAAAGTCTGATTTCTTCCTTTTCGGCACTTGGAAGGAACACAGACTGCTGGAAATCTGAACAGTTCAGATTAGAAGTTCCACTGAGGAGTGTTCCTGCAGAATATTAGATTAGATTACTTACAGTGTGGAAACAAGCCCTTAGGCCCCAACAAGTCCACACCGACCCGCCACCCACCCAGACCCATTCCCCTACATTTACCCCTTCACCTAACACTACGGGCAATTTAGCATGGCCAATTCACCTAACCTGCACATTTTTGGACTGTGGGAGGAAACCGGAGCACCCGGAGGAATCCCACGCAGACACGGGGAGAATGTGCAAATTCCACACAGACAGTCGCTTGAGGCGGGAATTGAACCCGGGTCTCTGGTGCTGTGAGGCAGCAGTGCTAACCACTGTGCCACCGTGCCACTCATAACTATCTTCTGCAGGGTAATGCTGTCAACCAGAGGGGTCCATTTTTCCAGTTACTGAAAGCTGGCTGCACTGAGCATAAACCATCTGTGTCCTCCCCCCAACCCCCCACCACCACCCTCCCAACCCCCACCACCAATAAAACCAAGAGCTCAGCCCCTCTCTGGGCCTGGCCATATTCTCATGTCCCAGACCTGCTCCCCCTTCCACCATGGCGGACCCCCACTTCTGAAGAAGTCACACCAGACTTGAAATGTTAACTTTTTTTCTCTCTCTCCACACATGCTGCCAGACCTGCTGAGTTTCTCCAGCCTTTTCTCTGTTTTTATTTCGGATTTCCAGCCTCTGCAGTGCATTGCTCTTACTTGGGTCCATCATAAGGGTTACTTACTGTCCTCTTTAGTAGTTTCTTATCAGACTCACTCACTCTCATCTTTGTGCCCTGTTGGTGGTTCCAGACATATCCTTCAGGCTCTGATGGCTTAGACTGGCCATTTCCTCAAGCAATCTTGGCTTTCACACCAAGTTCCCAATTCTAGCTGGAAGGTCACAAAAGAAAGTCTCAAGGGAGACCTCTCATGCAATATCCTGAGACCAGTGATCAGGCAAACACGAGGCCATTTGACAAGAGATGTTTTGGCGCCGGGAGTGACCAACAAAACAGGGATACTCAAAATAAATCCAACAGGAAATGTGCAAGTTACTGGACGCATAACAGTAGTTGCTCTCATTGTAGAATTGAAAAAAATCATTTTTTTCTTTCAGCCAAGTCTCCAAAGTTTAATGAGATAAAGAAAGGTTCTCACAAAACACTACCATTCCTACAATTGCCTTCTAGCATTCAGTAGGTCACTCAGCCCTTCGAACCTGCTGCACCATTCAACCAGATCGTGGCTGATCTGATTTTAACCTCAACTCAACATTGCTGCAGATCCTCAATAATCTTTCATCCTCTGTGGTAATCAACAATCTATCCGCCTCTGCCTTCAGATATTTAAGGACTCAATATCTATTGCCTTTTGGGGAAGGGAATTCCAAAGAATTACAACCCTCTGAGTGACTAAAAATTTCCACATCTCTGTTTTCAATGGGTGACCAATTTTTTTAAACCATGACACTCCCTAGTTCTAGATGCTTCCACAAGAGGGAACATCCTTTCAACATTCAGCCGGTCAGGAACTTGTACTTTTCAATTAAGTCACCTCCGACTTTTCTAAACTCCAGAAGATACAGGCTGAACCTGTCTAGCTTTAGTCATAAAGCATTCCACTTATTCATTCTCTGAACGGGCTTCCAACACATTAATATCACTGCCACAACTGTCCCACATCAAGATGTCTTCACTATCGGGTATTGGGGGTGAAGTGGAAAGATAGCACTTGCACAATTTCCATTTGAACTGACCGAAGGTCAATGGAAATGGACACAGAACGAGTTACATTATGAGTGGGGGAATCCTCTGCAACATTGCTACCCAATCTTCTACCCTGTATCTTCACTATCATTTCTATAGTGATTCTGGGATCCCTCAGCTAATTCACGACTGAACATAAATTACTTGTACAATCATGTCTCCTGAAATTGAAAACAAAACAATGGATTCAACAAGAGTGCACTACCACATAGCATCAGGTCCGCTCATATACTTGCCTCCTCTGATTTCTGAAGGTGTCAGCACGTAGTGCAATGTGACTTGTCACCGAGTAATCAGGGAGCACAGTCTCCCTGGAAGTGTAGACTGTTAAATGAGATGCTCAAACAAGTCTCTGTCTGACAGAAGAAGTGGATGTTCAGTATTGACTTCAAAGTGTGGAGCTCACCCCATGTTTGCAAGTCAGGAGAATTTAATCAGATAGATTAACTGACATCCTACAGGGCACAAATTAGATTTCCAACATGCAAAACAATTTCAGGTAATGGGATTCACATGTTAAAAGACTATTGACTTATGAGATAGCTTCTTTAAAAAGTTTCGTATTACCTTGTTCTACACATTATTTCATTAGCCATATCTGAATATCTTTTAATGCAATTTGGATCTCAACATCTAATTGATTCATTTTAATTTTATCCCTTCAGATCTAATTCCTCTGATTTCTATATTTCCTGGTGTCCATGGTTTATCTCAGCAGGAGATCCAGCGAATTGCCGGACTTATCAAATTCACACTGTCACCCTCTTCAACCATTCCATTGATCAGATTCCCCAGCTCTGTGTACGCAGAACGCTCAATGCTGCAGACACTCCTGCAGAATACAAACCTCTCAAAAGCACACCAATTACAACTCAGCAGACAGACAACAGCCAGCTGATAAAGAGTCATCTGGACTCGAAACATTAGCGTGCTCTCCTTCCACGGATGCTGTCTGATGCGCTGTGATCTTCAGCATTTCAGCACAGATGTTGGCTACATGCTGAGAGGCAATTGTGAATTAGCAGCTGATTAGATTAGATTAGATTAGATTAGATTACAGTGTGGAAACAGGCCCTTCGGCCCAACAAGTCCACACCGACCCGCCGAAGCGAAACCCACCCATACCCCTACATTTACCCCTTACCTAACACTACGGGCAATTTAGTATGGCCAATTCACCTGACCCTGCACATCTTTGGACTGTGGGAGGAAACCGGAGCTCCCGGAGGAAACCCACGCAGACACGGGGAGAACGTGCAAACTCCACACAGCTGCTACCAGCCAGGTTTAGGATGATTCAGGAAAAATGTTAAATTTCAAGGTGATAGCACTACTTGCCTGACGCAGCAATATCAGCACAGAGTCAGATTTGCACAGCGCAGAAACAGACCCTACGGTCCAACTCATCCATGCCGACCAGATATCCTAACCTCATTGGGTCCCATTTGCCAGCATTTGGCCGATATCCCTCTAAGCCATTCCTATGCATGTACCCATCCAGAAGCCTTTTAAATGTTGTAACTGCACTACTTCCTCTGGCAGCTCATTCCACAAACGCACTACCCTCTGCGTGAAAATGTTGCCCTTTCAATCCTTTTCAAATCTTTCCCCTCTCACCCTAAACCCTATGCCCTCCTGTTTTGGGCTCTCCCACCGTAGGAATAACCCATTGGCTATTCACTCTATCCACGCGCCTCATGATTTTGTAAACCTCCATAAGGTCACCCCTCAGCCTCCAACACTCCAGGGAAAACAGCCCCAGCCTGTTCAGCCTCTCCCTGTAGCTCAAACCCTTCAACCCTGGCAACATCCCTGTACATCTTTTCTGCACCCTTTCGAGTTTCAGAACATATTTCCTATAGCAGGGAGACCAGAACTGAAGGCAATAAATCCTGGCTCTCCCTGCTTAACAGCACTGGCAATATATTTTCACCAGATAGATTGCAGCAGTTCAAGGAGGAACTCACTGCTCCATCTCCGAAGCAACTAGAGAAAGGCAATAAGCACTGGACTGACCAGCGATGCCCACATCCCATGAACAATTTGTTTCAAAATAACCAGCAAATCCCAGTCTCCCCAAATTCCTGTTGCTAGCACTTCTTTCAACACTCCCTCTCAGCCCTATGCGCAGTCCATCCAACCACTACCCCTTGAATGTGAACCTCTGATGTGGGCCGAAACGCAGGTTGTTTACTTAAACTGACCATTGGAAGAAAGATTGATGATTGGAGATGAGAAGCATGAGAGTTGATCTCCACGGAGACAAAGTTCTGTGGGGTCTTTTTTGGGGTAAATGCTAAAAAGGATGCTTCCCCTCACTGGGGAATCTAAATCTATGGAGTGCAGGTTCAGAATAAATGATCTCCCATTTAAAATGAAGAGGAGAAGGAACTTGCCCTCCCAGAAGGCTATCAGTATTTGGAATTCTCCTCCACTGAGGGAGAAGTGGACATCAGGACACTGAGTGTGTCTTATGGCTGAGACAAGCCGATTTAGACCGACAAGTAAGGAGTCAAGGGTCATCAGGGAAAGGGTAAAGAGGCCACATCAAATCTTATTAACTAGTGGATCAGGTGTAGTATCCAAATGGATGTCTCATGCCCTGGGAGTTCTTCATAATGGCAGCTGAACTCCATCATTCAACATCTTTTGGAGGCTCACTATTGTTCCTTCAGTCGAGGACAATGAATAGTTCAGGATATTTTCCAGGCGACAGAATTCTGCAGCAGTTTTTACAGAGGACGTTTACACTGCCAGCAATGTCCTCTCTCCGTGATGCACGATTCCTTTTTGAAGAGCCCTCCTTCTATTTTCCTCAGTGTTTCTGAAATATTCCACAGCCAGTTGTGGGCGGCACGGTGGCACAGTGGTTAGCACTGCAGCCTCGCAGCGCCAGAGACCCGGGTTCAATTCCCGCCTCAGGCGACTGACTGTGTGGAGTTTGCACGTTCTCCCCGTGTCTGCGTGGGTTTCCTCCGGGTGCTCCGGTTTCCTCCCACAGTCCAAAGATGTGCAGGTCAGGTGAATTGGCCATGCTAAATTGTCCGTAGTGTTAGGTAAGGGGTAAATGTAGGGGTAGGGGTGGGTTACGCTTCGGCGGGTCGGTGTGGACTTGTTGGGCCGAAGGGCCTGTTTCCACACTGTAAAGTAATCTAATCTAATCAATTGGTTTGGTATCTGATCACACAGTTTGTAGTTTGAGGAATAGGCAGCTTTTTAACCCATTTTCTCTGGCTGTTAGGAAAACAAGTTAAAAATTCAAAACAAAACCACTACTTGGTCAATTGGTTATTAATACTGTCTCTCAGCAACACCTTGATAAGTACAAACAAGCTATCATGCACAATCATGTGACAGGAGCAACGGCTTGTCAACACTAAGTTAGTTACCTATGAAGTATTAAATTATGACAATGTTAAGGTCAGATGAAAGTTAGTCCTTCCTTCCCTGCACATGAATGTAACAATGGGACTATTATACCAAGTCACTGCATGGTGACAGCAGTGTGTGCCATCTATCAGATGTACAGCAGTGACTCACCAAAAGTTCCACCACCAACTAGCAAGATGAGAGTAGATGATGTACGCGAAGATCACCCCCAACAAGTTTTCCTCCAAGCCACTCATCACCCCTGGAAATATATCACCGTTCCTTCACTGTAACTGGGTCAAAGTCTCGGAAATCACTCCCTAACAGCATTGTGGGTCTACCCACAGCACATAGAGCTCAAGACAGTATCTTACGTCTACCAATTAGGAATGGGTCAATGAATGCTGCTTTGGCATCTGATGGGTTAAAAAAAAAACAACTAAATAGGAGAGTTAAGAGCAAAACCTGATCCTTGGCTGTTCTCCCATTAGACAATGAAGGTCACCATACAACAAGGAGCATGGTTGAGAAGCCAGGTCAACCATAGTGACATCAGTTGGTACAGGAATTGCAAGTGATACCACTCTGTATCGCAAACTTGCAGTTGAACCGACCTGAGCTAACCAAACTTTGCAGGCCTCCTGACCGGAAGGGACCACAGTGAAGTTAATCTTGTCCTCACCAAATCTTCACAAATGGTTAGATTAGATTACATTACATTACAGTGTGGAAACAGGCCCTTCGGCCCAACAAGTCCACACCGACCCGCCGAAGCGTAACCCACCCATACCCCTACATTTTACCCCTTACCTAACACTACGGGGCAATTTAGCATGGCCAATTCACCTGACCTGCACATCTTTTGGACTGTGGGAGGAAACCCGAGCACCCGGAGGAAACCCACGCAGACACGGGGAGGATGTGCAAACTCCACACAGTCAGTCGCCTGAGGCGGGAATTGAACCCGGGTCTCTGGCGCTGTGAGGCAGCAGTGCTAACCACTGTGCCACCGTGCCACCCACTCGGTGTGGGCCATCACTAAATAAACTGACAAAGCTAATCCAAAGGTATGGAGGCTACATGCAAAATTCTCACTGAGATCAGCAAGCACGGACTGGGGATGAAATCTGGGATTTTCCTGGTCTCCATGGCTCCCTGGGTAAAGCAGGAAATAACGTTTCACCACACTTTCATAGCAGGCACCGGAAGAAAAAATACAAGTGATATTTGCTCATCCCATTCAGAGTGAGTCACAGGGCTGAATATTCCCAGCTGCAAGCTGCAATCCTCTGTCTACCTATCCATTGTAATTCTCAGTGTTGACATGGTTTATGCTGTAGCCAATCTTGGAAGCACATTCCCTGATTTATTAATGTTAAGAGATTTCTTTGCTTTCTGTTCCAGATTTCTTGAATGTAATTTCCTATGAATGTATTGTAATCAACTAGAAATAGTTTACCTTGAAATATCCGGTCCAATGCTGAGATAAAGTCTAGACAGATAGGGTGATGTGCATCGTTGTGGCAGGAGCAGATCCAACAGTTCCAAGGTTTTACTTGTGTCTGTTTCTTTTTGAACATATCAGGCAGCATCTGTTGAATGTGGTCAGCACCTTGTTTGGGAGCCTCTATAACCTCCCTACAGTGCGGGCTGCAAAATTCTTAAACGGAGATTGCAAAGTTTTACTAAGACATATTGTGATATAGATGTACAGCATAGAAGCAGGCCCTTCAGCCTATCGAGTCTACACCAGTCAGACTCAAGCATCTAAATACTGTCACACCATCTTCCAGCACATGGCCCATAGTCTTGTACGGAGAAAGTGGCGACTGCAGATGCTGGAGATTGGAGTCAAAACGTGTGGTGCTGGAAAAAACAAAGCAGGTCAGGCAGCATCCGAGGAGCAGGACAGTTGACATTTTGAGCATAATGTCATCTCATTCCTGATGAAAGGCTCATGCTCGAAACGTCGACTCTCCCACTCCTATGATGCTGCCTGACCGGCTGTGCTTTTCCAGCACCAGACGTTTTGACTCATTCCCTTGTATGCCTAGGTGTGGAAAGACTTCTTGAACGTTAGGAGAGTTTTTGCCTCCACCAGCTTTACAGGCAGTGAGTTCCAGATCTCGAACACTCTCTGGGGACAACGTTTTTCCTCACATCTCCTCTAAACCTCCTGTGCCCTACCTTAAATCTACGCTCCCCTGGTCATTGCTCCCTCCATCGAGGGGAAAACTTTCTTCCTGTCCATCCTCTCTATGCCCCTCAAAATTTTATACATTTCAATCATGTCCCTTCTCAATCTGCACTGCTCTAAGGAAAACAGCCCCAGTCTGTCCAATCTCTCTCTTCATTGCAGAAACTTTCCAGCCCAGGCAGCATCCTGGGAAATCTCCTCTCTGCATCCTCTCTAGTGCTATCCCATCCCTCTTATAATGTGGAGCTATCATTTGTTTTTCATATCTTGCGATCCCAAAGCACATACTTCCTGGTTGCAATATCGTAACAAATTTCTATCACTGTCTTGAATGACCTGTGAATATGCTCCAAAATCCCTCCGACCTTCCACAGTACTGAATCTTCCTAACCTGAGGTTAGTTGCTACATTTAACAAAACGTCTACCACAGTTTAGCTGCATTCTACATTTCGTCAGTAATCATCCATAACTCTCTTGAGTCTTCTGAAGTATTGATGCTCATTTTGCTATCATCTCCCATTCCCACTGTCCCTGAGACCTATATTCACAGACACACACTTAGAAATGAAACGCTGTCAGTGTGGCCCCCTTGTTGGTCAGCATGACCTCCATCCAACCACTCTGAAACACCACCTCTTACTATTTCTCATTGCTCTCGTCACACCCCATGCTCTACATGTTTGAAACTCTCTTCCACAAGCAGCAGTGGATGCTGGATCACTGCTCTTTTAGAATGCAGGGGTACGATTGAAGGACTGCCTCTATTTGTCATGTCCTTATGCTCTCCTCCTGCTTGATTCAATCCACTAATCTTCCAAAATGTGTAAAAAGAAAACGTAAATCTGGTTTCCCCTCCCCAGAATAGTTTTGACCCAGCTGAATTATTCAGTGCATACAGTGAATAATCAATGAATAATCCTTTGGTCCCAGCTAATTTTCAATTAACAAAGTATCAGTTTGGTCCAGTTATTCCACATGATAAAATTGCGGGGCTGGTGAAAGGGAAATTTTGTTCCTGATGGGTTTGCACATCTAAAAACATTTTAAAAAATGGCAAAATAGCGCTTTCCTGCTTCTTGATAGCACTTGATGTACGAGAATCAGATAAGAATTGTTGAAGGCAAAATAATAAATCAAGGGTTCGCTTCTCTTGGCAACGGTGGGGGTGGTGCTAGCAAGATTAAAATGTTAATGTAGCCGCATTCAACAGACTGCTCTGTAATTTTCAACAGCTGCCACAGATCAAAATTGTCTTGTTGAAGTGTGAAAAGTTGCAGAAAAGGTAATGCAACTATTTATTAAGGTGTAAAGCGGTTTGCGTTTTGCTCGCTTCACTGCGTCGAAGAAATTGCTTTTTTATTGGGCAGATCAGAAGGGATAAGCGTCTCAGCTCCTCAGCCCATTTCTACCCTCTCTTCATCCCCCAGAGTTTTGGGTTCACTTGTTTCATGTGTAACCAATAGTATATACAGCAGAACCCCCATATCCGCAGATTCACTTTCCACGGTATCAGTTATCCGCAGTTTACCGCGGCCCAAAAATATTACATGGAACATTCCAGAGGGCTGCCGGAGAGGTAAGGTTCCCATTTAAAATGATAGGGTTCGCTTCGATGCGCGGTTTCAGGCATCCGCGGTAGGTCTTGGAATGTACCACCTGCTGATACAGGGGACACCAGTATCTCCAACTGCATTCAGGAGGCAAGGACCCAACTTTCACAATTTTCTTGCAAAGGGAGAAAGGATAAACCTTGAGTAATGGTTTTCACTTGAACTGAGTAAGCCCCATGGCTCAGTGGCTAGCACTGCTGCCTCACAGCGCCAGGGAGCCGGGTTCAATTCCACCCTTGGGCTGTGTGGAGTTTGCACGTTCCCCCAGTGCCTGCACGGGTTTCCTCCGGGTTGCTCCAGTTTCCTCCCACAGTCCAAAACAGATGTGCGGGCTAGGTGGATTGGCCGTGCTAAAAGTGCGCAGAGTGTCCAGCGATTTGTGGGCTAGTCCTGGGAAATGCAGGGTAATGGGGATAGGCTTGGGGCTAGGTCTGGGTGGGATGCTCTTCGCTGGGTCAGTGCAGACTTGAAGAGCTGAACGGCTTCTTTCCACACAGTAGGGATTCTAAGCCAGATGTCGGATTTGCTTCAAGTCTGTCATGTTGTCCCTTGAGACCGTGGAGTGGAATTTTCCTTTCTTTTGATCAAGTGTGGAGGTCGGTGTGTTTGGTGGTGACTACCATGCCACTCCCACTGCTAAAAATACAAGGTGAAGATTGGTGAGCAGTTGGCCAAGAGCCAACAGGCACCTTTTGGCCAATTTTTCAATGAGTCTTAAACCTCATCGGTGACATCACTGGTCACCAGAAACAGCTGCTGTCCGGTCAGAGGTCCTGAAGTCCACCAGCCAAAGCCTACTCCTCAGGAGGACGGGGTAGGGTCGACTGGTGAGGAAGTGAAGGACGTTTTACACTCCCCTTGGCATTCAGAGCCTAGAGATGTGCCCCTCCCCTACCATCCATATTTCTGATCACTCCCTCCCCCCCCCCCCAAAATCGAGGAATTTCAGGGTCTCTCCCAATTTGGCAGATCCTCTCTGGACATCAGCCAACTTTCTTGCTCTCAGGGGAGACAAATAGTTGGAGATGGGGCGATGGGCTGTGGCCCCCTCAGTGACCATCAGAGTTCGAAGCAGTGGTTGCTCAAACTGACCACCCAGGGGAGCTTCTCACCCGACATTGACTAAGCAGGGTAATCAGATGGCAGTGAATTTCCCTCCAAGGCTAACTGACCCAAACATTTCCCCTTCTCAGCATCTCTGCAGTGCAGTACACTTTAAGGTGTATCCTTCTGTAAACCATTTCACCTAAGAAAAAATTAAGACAGGCTTCATGTAACTGTATTTTCAAGTTTTAAAACTGCTGGATGCAATTTAAACGGGCTAATTATGTAATTCTGCATAGTTTTCATAGGATTAATTACGAAGAATTATATGACACATACACGGGCAACGGGTCAAAAGATTGCATTGGTTTTAATGCACAGACATGTAATCATAATCCAATATTCCTGCTCTATTTTCTGTCCTTTTACACCTCTTTTACTCAATGACCCAGATTTCTTCACATCCATCATTAACTCTCTGTAAAAAAACACACGAACTTAAAAATCTTTGCTTCGTACTAAATCTCTGCTGTTTTAACTTTTAGCTCGGTGTCCTCCATTCTGCCATCACTGAAAGAGTCTGTTTCTGACCCATCACATCACAATTTTAAGTGCTGTAAAATCACATCCGATTTCCAATTTGAAAAGGCCGCAGTTTTTCAAGTCTTCCTTTGTGGGGACTGAGGGAGGAAGGGTTAGGAAGTCGATTCTAAAGCAAGGTCCCAGCCAAAGAGGGGTGCTAACAGAGATGTGGGAAGGCGGGTTAGAGTCCTGAAACCCATGACAGTAATGCTGCAATAAGGATAATCCTTCCTTCTCTTCACAGATGCTGCCAGGCCTGCTGAATTTCTCCAACGATTTTGTTTTTGTCTCTGTTCTCCAGCATCCGCAATTCTTTACTTTATTGTAATAAACATCAATGCCTTTGGGATGGCTGCTCCCAAAATGTCCTATTGTAAAGGACAGATAGGACAGTACAAAGGAAGCAATTTGATTTGTTTTGATTTATTATTGTCACATGTATTGAGATGCAGTGAAAAATATTGTTTCGTGTGCTATCCAGACAAATCATAAGTACATCAGGGTACAGAACGCAGAATAAAGGTGTTACAGCTACAGAGAAGGTGCAGAGAAAGATCATGTTGATTATGTTGGCTGCTTTTCTGAGGCAGTGGGAAGTATAGATGGAGTCAATGGATTGAAGCGTGGTTTGCGTGATGGACTGAGTTGTAATTTCTCTGTAATCTCTTGCAGTCTGGGGCAGAGCAGTTGCCATACCAAACTGCGATGCATCGAATATGATGCTTTTGTATGGAGCATCTATAAACATTGTTAAGTCATCCAAATAATAATTGGGATGGGTTGGGTGGGATGAATTTGCCATAAAGCATGATGGGGGGGGGGAATAAAAAGAACAATTTAAAAGATACAAGAATGGGAAAACATCAGAGTCCATGTTATTAACAGCAATATGGATACAACAGATGAGGGATACACTAAAATAAGAAGTGTTTAAACAAAAGTAACATATAAGAAACAGTGTGAAAAGCCGAGGCAGATGGGCTGCTGAAAGACTAATCAGAATTTTAGATACGAATGCAAGCTATAAAAATAAGTTGACTAAATTAGAAGCTCAAATATAGTTAATCATTATTGAGAAATGGCTACCAGTTGGTCAGGACTGGGAGTTAAAACATTTCACATTATAAAAGGTAAAGTCATCATAGTCCCAAATTTGATAAAAACAGGCAGAAATACAGTTGAGAACTGTTATTGACTGAACAAGTTGGAGTTTTCTTCTTTAAAGACAATCTGGTAATTCCATGGTCACTACTGCTGAATGTACATTTTTATCCCAATTATCTTTAATTAGCTGGAACTAAATAAAGCTGCTGCTCTGTTGGAATTTGAACTCACGACTCTGGGTTTTTAGCCCAGTGATAATAACTGCGGTATCATTCCTACATGTTGGATAAAGTTATGGCGAGATTCAGTGAGTGGGCAAAACCGATGGATTTCAACACAAGCCAGTGTGAGATCATCCCTTGCAGATCGAAACAATGGATTCAAGTGGTTTTAACAAGTGCTGAGAGATTTAGAATGCCGTGTACACAGATCACTAAAATGTAAAAAGACATCAGAAAAGACCAATAGAACCATAGCTATTATAGCCAGAGGCAGCACATTTTGCTACAGCTCTGATTAAACAACATCTGCACTAACCCTGTGCAATCCAAAGCACCATATCTTACAAAGGACAGATGGGATTTAGAATAAGTACAATACAGATTTATTCCAACAGCAGGTTGTTATTGAATGGAAGGGCTTGGAGAGCCAACTCCTGCTTCTAATACCTATGTGCTTTGAAAAGAATCAACAGGGGAGATTGAGGCTGTGATTCGGATGGGGAAACATTGCCTTCAAAGACTTCTCCTTCTCCCCACTAGCCCCTCCCTTTGTAGCCCCCATCTCTCCACATCCCAGCCCAGCATTTCCCACTTCCCAATGAAGGTTAACCATGCTCACCTTCATGCTGTTCCTTCAATCAACCCTCTCCTGCATTTGCTGCTCAAAGGTTAAGGATAGGCATATAGCCTACATATAACATCGACATATAGACTGGTCACCTCTGACTTAAATTTTCAGGGCATTCTATCACTGCCCCAGGGCTACCATGTTTTGCCTCAATGTCAGTAGGTTAAACATACTTTGATCCTTTACTCAATGAAAATGCCTTTGACTTTGAAAACACTGGTAGGGCATGCCACTTGTCAGATTTCTGTATAGTGCAATAACCTTATTCCATCTCCTGATGTTGGCAATACAAAGCAGGAGGGATGACGAGAGGTGATTCAGGTATTGGTGTATGCATCAGAAGTTAGATATCTGTGCACTTGCTTTGTTGCCTCATTTCAAAACTGCTTATAAAGTGCAAACCAAAAATAATTCAGGTTCAGTTCCCTGGTCTGCACTGAAAGCTAGAGGATCTCCAATTTGCATCACATCGAGGACATCAGCACCTGGAACTGAATGGAGTGCGCTGTGCTCATCTTGTAACCAGGAACTAAAAGTAATAAAAACAGCCCAATATAATGAGGGGGATTGCTGAAGTGTCTATTTCCATGCTGTATGACTCTATGGCCCCTGCACTCAGGAGTAAGAGGTCACATTCCCACCTCTGCCCAGTATTTCAGGAAGGAAAGGACATGCAGATTGTCAGGTCAGGTCAGGTCAGGATCATAAATTTAAGCTAAATGTCAGTGTCTCACAGAAAGATCTCTTGAAGGGGAGTAGGGGCAACTCCTTGTGGGCAACAAAGGAAATTGTAATAAATCATGTGATTTTTGAGGGTAAAATGTTACTCAAACTGAAAAAAAGGGGCCACCAAATTAGATCCCATCATCCCCAGCACGTGTCCCCACCTGTGGGATATTTGTCAATTTGAGGGACTCCACATTACTGGTGCTACGTGTTGGCAGATTTCTGATCAATGTAGAGAACAGCAGTGCTGACATTTAAGATGACTCGCGGATGTATTGTCTGTACAGCCCAATTAAGATGAGCTTGTTTTTTTTTAAAAAAAGAGAGTGCATAAAAATGATGGCTGCAGATTGCGATACCAACAGGCAACATCTGTTGAAAGTCTGCTCTTAATTATAATGATAAATGAGGATGCTGGGAGCAACCTGCTGTGTGCATCATTACCCTGGCAAAGAAGTGCCAAACAAGATCACTCAAAATAAACACTCGAGATTTGGATTCCAGTAAGCCAGAGAAAAATCTCTTCAGTTACACCATGCCCTGTGCTTCCTCTTTACAACCCTCTCCCATTTTGCAGTGAAAGGAATTTCTTTGTTTAAGCACAACTTTCCAATTTCATCATTCCTCAAAGTGTCGAGGATAATTGGGCCATTCAATTCACAGAGTCATAGACACGTACAGCACGGAAACAGACCCTTCAGTCCAACTCGTCCATGCCAACCAGGAAACCCAACCTAATCTAGTCTCCTTTGCCAGCACTTGGCCCATATCCCTCTCAACCCTTCCTATTCATATACCCATCCAGATGCCTTTTAAATGTTGTATTGTACCAGCCTCCACCACTTCCTCTGGCAGCTCATTCCATACANNTCACCCCTCAGCCTCTGATGCTCCAGGGAAAACAGCCCCAGCCTATTCAGCCTCTCCCGGTCACTCAAACCCTGGCAAAACCCTTGTAAATCTTTTCTGAACCCTTTCAAGTTTCACAATATCCTTTCAATAAGAGGGAGACCAGAATTGCACATAATATTCCAAAAGTGGCTGAACCAATGTTCTGTACAGCTGAAACATGATCGCCCAACTCCTATACTCAATGCCCTGACCAACAAAGGCAAGCATACCAATGCCTTCCTCATTACCCTATCTATCTGTGACTCTACTTTCAAGGAAGTACTAACCTACACTCCAAGGTGTCTCTGTTCAGCAACACTCCCCAGGACCTTACCATGAAGTGTTTAAGTTTTGCCCTTATGAAGTTTTGGTAACAGAGCTTGATGCGGGTCTTCATCCATATGCACACACTCACACATATTTTACAACAGGAAACCTCACAGCCTGAATACTATTTTATTTTTCCCCTCTGGGTACTGTTTACAGAAAGAACAAATTAATAAGTCAGTGGATTGGCGGGTTTTCTGTGGCAAGCAATAGATCTGCCCTGGCATCTCACTGGGCTGCTCCAGCTTGGTGAAGCTAATCGCCTGTGCAAAGAAATCCAACAAGGAAGTCCTTGTAGTTCATTGGTTAAAAGAGTGTCAAAATGTGTAAGGCACTGCCTCAAGAGTAGCTGATAAACAGCATAGAGGCACTTCAGTTGGACCTTGTGATTTGACAGTCCTGTAGATTCATCATAAATCAATGACAAGGGAAAGCATCTTCCTCTGACTACTTGCTCAATTACATTCACTGTGTGGAGGTTTCAGACAAGTACACTGACAGAGGACCCCATTTCCTGGCAAATGAAATGACAGAGGCATATAGAGAAAGCATTGTGAGGTCACAAATGGCCAGTTCTACTTCAAGTAGCTCTCCAGTTGTCCAGACAGAGACAGAACAGAGTGCAAATTGCAGCAGCTCTCAATGGAGTAACAATCTGAGCAGGGAGACTGGCCCACTACCAGCTGGGGGGCTGCCCTTGCTAGGAAATCATGCTTTTGCCCTCTTTAACTGCTCCAGTCTTACAGGGGGGAAAAACAAGGAAAGTAAACAAAGTAAAGAATGCTGCAATTCAGAAACAAAAACAAAAAGTTGCTGGAAAAGCTCAGTAGCTCTGGCAGCATCTGTGAGCAGAAATCATTTCAGGTCTAGTGACTCTTCCTCAGAACTGGTTCTAAGGAAAGTAAACATCCTACTGAGCGTGAAACCTTAACCCACAAACTTGATGCAAAAATGTCATAAAACAGGAAAACGGCTCAGTCCAACCAAATCGCTCATGGGGACAAGGGGCAGATGTAAGGGGTGAAAGAGCAATTGAAGATTCTTGTCTAATTTTCAACA
This sequence comes from Chiloscyllium plagiosum, assembly GCF_004010195.1. Classification (NCBI taxonomy): domain Eukaryota; kingdom Metazoa; phylum Chordata; class Chondrichthyes; order Orectolobiformes; family Hemiscylliidae; genus Chiloscyllium; species Chiloscyllium plagiosum. Next base: position 63,749,976 of record NC_057726.1, on the reverse strand, counting down.
TTGGCGAATGCAAGTCCTTTGGTTCACACCTTCAAGAGAGATGGAGATTTTGCAAATGATTCACATCAATCAGGATCTAATGAAAAGTATCACAGACTTCCCTCAATGTGCTGCTTCATTCCCTTAGTGCCAATTTCAATCTTAGTTCATTGAGCACACTCTAAAGTCAAAGTTAGAAAGTTGTGGGATCAGGGGTTGCAGTCCAGAAGCCTGGGACAGTGTCTTTTGGCTGAGGTACAGCTGTTCCTCAGACGGACGTGACTATTTTCCCCACGTTTGTTGAGAGACATTTTTTTTCCAACCAATACCAGCCACACATATTTGGCTCTTTATTTGACTTTATGGCTTCATGTGGGATCATTCTGTGTGCAAATTAACAGCCAACCTCCCTACATCACAACAGTTGCTGGGCCTCTAAACTGATGCATCGGCCATAAAACGTTTCGGAACTTTCCACAGTCACAGAATGTAGGAGGTTAAGGGGTGACCTTACTGAAGTCTATAAAATCATGAGGAGTTTGATAAGGCCTCTTTTCCCAAGGGTGGGGGAATTCAAAACCAGGAGACATATTTTTAAGGTGAGAGGGAAAGATTTTAAAAAGGACTTGAGGGGCAACTCTTCTCTTTTACACAGACAGTAGCACATGTGTGGAATAAACTTCCAGAGAAAAAGTGATGGATGTCCAAAAGACATTTGGATAAGCACATGAATAGGAAATGCTTGGAGGGATATGGACCAGGAGCAGACAGGCGGCACGAAGTTTAGTTTGTGATTATGACCAAAGGATCTGTTTCCATGCTGTATGACTCCATGATTCTAAGTCTGCCCCTCTTTCCCTCGATTACAGTTTCCGCCCTTCCGAGACAATAACTTGTGACCCATAATTGATTCATAAGGGGATACAGTTGTGTGAGCTCTGAGCCAGGGTCTGCTATGCACTTAATACCGAGTTCAATACCTTCAAATTGTTAAGCCACTCCCATTTCTTTTAGGCTTCACTTGTGACATTCTCTGTCACCATGTCCTCTCTCCCCTCCCTGCCCCCCCTACCCTAGTGAAAATGTCTGTTCTTTCCAGTCATACACACTAATGTTCTGCCGTTCTGCCACACTCCAGCCTCTTAATCTGAACTACCAACACCCTTTCTCCCCCAGCACTCCATCTCCCCCCACTATTGCGTAAATGCTGCCCCCTCCACCCTTCACGTCAGCTCTGAAGAGGAGTCATCTAGACTCGAAACATTAGCTTGCTCTCTCTCTCTCTCTCTGTGGATGCTGCCTGACCTGCTGTGATTTCCAGCATTCTTTTTTGTTTTCAGTTCTTGCTTTTAACAAGATGTCCAAGTCACAAACACGTACAGGAAAGGCTGCTGGCTCAAAAGAAGGGGAGACTTGCTTATCCTCCCAAACCTCGAGATGCTTTCCAGAATGTCCACCACCTTTATGGTTGAGCTCAGGTAATCCCCGTACAGTCTAGGAGCCATTAGCCCACCTAATCATTCTGGGGATCTCCAACATCACCCAGGAGAAGCATGTAGCTGCAGGGGTGATTGGATCAGCAGGTATTTCTACAATGGGATTTTCCTACAGGGACCCCATCTAGAGGTGCAGCAGATGTCAGTTCCCAAGACAAGTGTTTCACTTGCAAATGAAACACAATATAAATATGTATATGTTTAACATTCTGCAAATTAACTTTGAACGGCATACATAGATAAAGCATGAAATTGCATGTAATCGCATCAAATAAACACCATTTTAAAAGTTCAATCAAGTGCAAAATTGTAATGCGCAAAGATGTTTGTTGATGGAACAATTAATATGCAACTGCAAGTTTAATATGATTCAGTGAGAGAGTCAGCTGGGAACTGCACAGGCATTTGCTCCGTCTGCAGAAGGGGTCCAGGAGGAAGAAGGAACAGTCCCATGTTGCTGCTGGCAGTGACAGGAACAACCTGCAGAATCTATTTCGACAAAAGGGGAATTACTTGTTTGAAAATAGCTCAATAGTGCCTGAAATAACACATGGCAGCACAAAGAGGAGGATTTGGCTGGGATTCAGTCACAGCCAAAACGCCTGGAGGAAGGGTCATACATTTAAGAGGTAGAACGTGGAAGCAGCCCAAAGATTCTTTATCTATTCATTCACGGGAATCGCCCAGCATTTACCGCCCATCACACATTGCCCTAGAGTAAAAGTGTGGGTAAGCTGCCTTCTTGCTGAATCACTGTAGTCCATGTCGTGTAGGCTCACCAGGACTTTGACCCAGTGACAAGGAAGAGGCAGCAATACATTTTCAAGTGAGGACAGTGTGCGGCTTGGAGGAAAGCCTGCAGGTGGCGCTGTCCCTATACATCCGACACCTTCATCCATTTCAATGGCCGGGGCCATGGGTTTGGAAGTTGTTCTTTAGTGAACCGCATCAGTTCATCTTGCAGATGGCACAAACCGCTGCCACTGATGGTGCAGGAAGTGAACGTTTAAGGTGGTGGATTGGGTACCAATCAAATTTTGTCTGATAAGCCTTTCATCAGGAATGAGGCTATGCCCGAAATGTCGTCTCTCCTGCTCCTCAGATGTTGCCTGACTGGCTGTGCTTTTCCAGCATCACACTCTTCAACTCTGATCTCCAGCATCTGCAATCCTCTGTCTACCTATCCACAGTAATTCTCAATGTTGACATGGTTTGTGCTCTAACCAACCTTGGAAGCACATTCACTTTCTCCTTTGTGAGATGGTGTTAAGCTCGAGTGTTGTTGGAGATGCATCCATCCAGATATGTAGAGAATATTCCATCCACTCTCCTGCCTTATAGATGAGAGACACAGATTTGAGGAGTAATGGGAGATTTATTTACCACAACATTCCTAGCCTCTGACCCTCTCTTGTAGCCACAGTATGTGTATTGCTGGCCGAATTGAGTTTCTGGTCAACTCTTGGGATGTTGACGGGGACTTCAGTGATGACAATGCACATGGTTACATTCTCTCTTGTTGGAGATGGTCATTGCCGGGCATTTCTGTGATAGAATGCTTCTTACCACTTATCAGCCCAAGCCTGGATGTTGTCCAGATCGTGCTATGAACAGGCACAAACCATTTCAACATCCCAACAGAACAGAACGGTTGTGCAATCAGCTAAGCACATCCCCACCCCTGACTTTATGATGGAGGGAAGGTCATTGATGAAGGAGCTGAAAATGGTTGAGCCTAGGATACAACTCTGAGGAACTCCTGCAGAGATGTCCTGAAGCTGAGGTGACTGATGTCCAGAATTATTGACCCAGAAGGGGGATAAACTGAGGCAAACTTGGTCGAGAGCAGTGAACAGGTGCTCCAATCCTACTGTTATGCAAGAGGACAACTTCATAATTGTTGGCAGTATCCTTGTGTTGTGTTATGCACATGTGCAAGGGTGATTGTCACACAATGCTGAATTCCCCCCAAAAATTCAAGTTCTGACAGATAGGAGCTAGACTAAACAGAAATGAGTGAAGTCAGGAGTGCCAGGATGATGCTGCTGGCCTGGGTCCCTGGCCCCAGTTAGAGCTCAATGAGCCTCTGACATATACCAAGTGATTGACTAATCCTATATAATATGGTCACTTTCTTAACTCTCTTTTGGTTTCTCTTCCTGCTAGCTCACCTTGTTGCTGCTGCTGCTTTCCATCTTTCCATTGTCTGCTCCTTCTGTTCTGATCTTTTCGTTCAGGTGGGAGTTGGTTGGGGGCACGACAGAGGAGGAGCTGCTGGCTTCATCTTGTCTGGGTGCTGTGCCTCCCTATGTACCTACACTATCAACCGCCTTTCACTGGTTTCACACCTACTGTGGCCCTGACCCATTCACCCTCCCAGTGCACATTCCTTCCCCTGCTTCACCATGCTCCCCACTCCCTTGGTGAGCAACCCACTTAAATTCTGTGGCATCCCTTCCCCACTTGAGTCCTAAACCTCCACCCACTCAATCCCATCCTGGTTATCCCTCTATGGTGCAGCCAATGGGAAGTGAGAGACTCCTCGTTCTGCCTTCCAACTTTTACTCAGACCTTACTTCTGCTTTCAAATAAACCGTAACTGGAATAATGTTAGAAACATGTCCCTGCTTTCATATGTGTCTCATGGAAGGTGGGGGAGGGGATGGCCTAGTGGCATTACCACTGGACCATTATTCCAGAGGCCAAGATAATGTTCTGGGAATCCAGGTTTAAATCCTGCCATGCCAGATGGTGAAATTTGAATTCAATAAAAATCTGAAATTAAGAATTGATCAACGAAACCATTGCCAATTGTTGGAAAAACCCGTCTAGGTCACGAATACTTTTCAGGGAAGGAAACTGCTGTCTTTACATGGTCTGGCCTACATGTGACTCCAGACCCACAGCAAGATGGTTGACCCTTAACTGCCCTCTGGGCAATTAGGAATGGACAACAAATACTGAACCCATGAATGAATTAAAAACAAAAAAAAGTGTTATATTCCTAAAGATGACTGCATTTAAACAGAGTACAAGTTCACACTTTTAGTGAAAACTTTGTTCGAGTTCACCAACTCCACAGAACTCACACCCCACCAATTACTATCTCATGCTTTTGTAACCAAGGTAAATCCAGTAACTTTAATTCAATATATGCATCAAATAGATAAAAACATTGTCAGTGATTAGGATCTGTTTCCTGGGGGGTGGGGTTTGGAATTAACGTTGATCTCTTCTGTTGGACATTTACAAGCAGCCACTTAGATAGTTTCAAAGATCAACGATCACTTTTGGGTCACTCCCATAAACATGCTGCCCCAAAGATAGCGGTATAATTTTACTTCATTGATATTTACACTTGATCTGCCAAAATTATTTGAGGCAACTGGAAGTATCGAGTAGGAAGTGCTTGGAGCTGAAACAGAATACTCAATTGACTGAGCCTAGACGTGTCCCAGAAAACACTGGGAGTTCTCAGACTGCGCACACTAAACAAAGCCCAGAACACATCTGGTGGAATGTTTTGAGGAGGGGACCAAGTGTTTGGATGAGGGTAATGTCCATGATTTCAATCAGGCCTTTGACAAGATGCTAGGAATACTGTAGTGAGTAACTCACCTCCTGACTCCCCAAAGTCAAAATTAGAGTGATGCTGGAAAAACACAGCAGGTCAGGCAGCATCCGAGGAGCAGGAAAATCAATGTTTTAGGCAAAAGCCCTTCATCATCATTCCTGATGAAGGGCTTTTGCCTGAAACATTGATTTTCCTGCTCCTCGGATGCTGCCTGACCTGCTGTGCTTTTCCAGCATCACTCTAATCTTGACTCTGATCTCCAGTATCTGCAGTCCTCACTTTCGCCTCCTGACTCCCCAAAGCCTGTACACCATCTACAAGGCACAAGTCAGGAGTGTGATGGAATACACCCCAATTGTCTGGTTGGGTGCAGCTCCAACAACACGCAAGTAACTCAACACCATCCAAGACAAAGCAGCCCGCTTGATTGGCACCACATCTACAAGCATCTGCTCCCTCCATGACTGATGCTCAGTAGCAGCAGTGTGTACTGTCCAGAAGATGCACTGCAGAAATTCACCATGGCTCCTTTGACAGCACCTTCCAAATACACAACCACTTCCATCTAGAAGGACAAGGGCAGCAGATACATGGGAATACCACCCTCCTGCATGTTCCCCTCCAAGCTACTCCCCATCCTGACTTGGAAATATATCATCATTCTCTCGATCAAGATCCTGGAACACCCTCCCTAATGGGCATTGTGGGTCTGTCCACAGCAGGTCAAGTAGGCAGCTCACCATCACCTTCTTAAGGGCAACTAGAGATGGGCAATAAATACTGGCCCTGCCAGCAATACCCAAAGCTCACAAATGATTAGAAAAATGTCCTCAGCCGGTCTCCTTCACTCCCAGTATTACCAGCCACCTCGGGTGCTTGATAGAATTTCCCTCACACAAAACATACACAATTCTTTTACACCAACAAAACACAGTTGAGGTATTCTAGGTTCTGATGAAACGCCAAAAACTGTTAACGTCTTTCCACAGATATTGCAGGAATTTCACTTTTAATTGCAAGTATTTAACTGGTTTTAAAATGAAGTCGCTTATTTTGCTCACCAGTCTCTGCATCTCAATCCAATGTCTCCTCTGTCCTTTACCCCGGTTGGTTACCCTGAATTTTATACGTTTTTTTTTAAATCCTACTCGAACACAAAACTGAAAGCAGCACAATCCAACTTCAGTTCAGAGTCACAGCTCTTGAGAAAAGTATCAATTCCAAGCCCAGGCTTTTGAAACATGCTGGGGGCTTCAGGTAAAACCATACGTGGGGCATTAAAATGAAGCAGTAAAATAAAACACAAATTTGTAATGTTTATACTGGAAACTCAAAGTGCAAATTATAACAATACTAGAGTCCTACAGCATGGAAACAGACCCTTCAGTCCAACTTGTGCATGTTGGTCAAGTTTCTCAAACTAAACTAGCCTGATTTTCCTGCATTTGGCCCATATTCAGAGCTCTGATCAATTTCTCAGGAATGAAGTTTGCCAATGAGTCCATTGTCGATTGTCAGAAAATAAAAACACAGTTTGTTTAGGGGAGGAAACGGCCATCCCTCCCTGCTCAGGCCTTCGTGTGACCCCAAACCCACAGCTGACCCTCAACAGTCCTCCGGGCAACTAGGGACGAGCAATAAATGCTGGCCTAGCCAGCGATACTCATATCCCATGAGTGAATACATCAAAATTTCACTTAAAGTCTGGTTTCTCCAAACAAGCTGCAAAGTGAACCAAATATTAGCTTACAATTACTGCACCATCATTTCTACTGCATCATGCTTTTCGCAAAAGGGACTTCGCCACAGCCAATTGAAAGAACTTCCACTAGTTATCCACTGACTGGACTCTCTAATTCACTAACTCCATTATCTTTGATTTTTTTGGTGGTTTCGAATGCCTCTCTTTTCTTGGATGAGTGTGTTTGAGTTAAATGCATCACAAACCATTCCTCTGGGATTTGAACACAATAACAAACCCTACTTTGTGCCAATGCTACAGAATTTCCTGTGGATCATTTTTAAATTGAGCTCACAAACAGGGCTCGAGGGGGGGAAAAAGAAACACCATCTATTTTACACTAAAGGGAAAAAAAAAATTAAAATATCCATACCTGTTCCAGATAGGAGAGGACAAGAGTAAAATAATAAATAATCATGGAATCCCTAGAGTGTGGAAGCACGCCATTTGGCCTGACAAGTCCACAAGACCCTCCAAAGAGAATCCCACCCAGACCCATTCTCCTACATTTCCCCATGGCTAACACACCTAACCTACACACTCCTGAACACTATGGGCAGTTTTGCATGGCTAACTCACCTAACCTGAACATCTTTGGATTGTAGGAGGAAACCGGAGCACCTGGAGGAAACCCACGCAGACACGGGGAGAATGTGCAAACTCGATGGGCCAAATGGCCGGCTTTCACACTGTCGGGATTCGATGAATTCCTGCAGTCATGAGACACCAGCAGTGACTATGAGAAGAAACCAAGTCAGACATCCAAAGAAGAATCTCTAACAAGTGAGGTTGACGTTTCAGATGACCGCGTAACTAGGTGTAATATTCTGATGATAGATATTGTTGATATTTGCTGGGCGCAAAGTCAGAAAAAAAAGAGTTTTTCTGTCAACATTTCACATCTGCATTTGTTTTGGCAATTAATTTTCCTCTTTCTGGGATCATTAGAAGTCTGCGCTCGTTTTCAGTCTGCAATTATTGATGCAAAAACCATTAAGGGCATATAATTACCTTTTGAGCAAAACACTTTGGTGATTCACTAGTCAAAACGAACGATAAGCATTAGTGAGCTCTTCACAACAAAGGCTTGCATTCTGGAACTAAGCTGGTGACCAGCATTAGGAGCCAGCCTGGGAGAAAACAGTGATTATTCAGATGGGGGGGGAGATTGGAAAACCGGTGAATACCACGTTAAGAGGTTAGGAAATATTGGAGAATTTTCCATTCAGCCAGGGACCACTCCTTGCCAGTAGCTGGGAAATTGAAAGCTTATTTGTTCACTGTGTATGCAGCAACAATGCAATCAATCTTGTTGAACAATAAGCTTATTATTGTAACTGCAAACCAATCTCTTCATTGTTCCTCTCTCTCACTCCCTATTTTTAGTGATTAATATTTTTTTCTGTGTAATCAAATTTACCCGCTGCCTTAAAAACACCCCTGAATTGTGTCATCTGTTTGCTACTTCTCAACTCCCTTCATAAATTTTCAAGGTGGAATCACGCACTACATAACTAGAGTCTGACTGCCTTAACAACAAGCAGACACATGTTTATGTATTAAAAACCTGAAAGGCTGCTGACCCTCAGAGCTCAACATCTCCCAAGTGATTAAACTCTGCCACAGGCTGAAAGCGTTAATTAAAATTTCAATATGCATTTGCAAGTTTAATAACCTGTGCACAGCTCAATTATTTTCTCCTGTATTCAAGACCTGCAGCTCTGATCATTACTAAGCGAATGGCTTGACCTGGCATATGCGAGGCATAGTTTGTTCTCCACTCCTGGAATTAAGAATTGCCAAAAATAATACCCTCGTCCCTTTAAGAAAAGTTAAGTAAAATTAAGCTAGAAATATTGACTGCCGCAGGGATATTCACATCAATGGAAGCTTCTGTGCTCTTCAGAATATGGAGAAATGCACATGACCTTTAAGCTCATTCCAAACTTTACTTCCAAACTAAAATAAACAGATTCACTGGTAAAGGAACTGCACTATGTCCAAACTGTCCATGCCACAAGGCACCATAAGCAATGTGGATACAACTCCAATATTGCAAAGACACTCCCACTGTTTCGGTGAATGGACAAGGCTGTTAAGGATTTTAATGTTGGCAAATGTGAAGCAATACCCTTTGGACATTAAAAAATGCCCAAGCAATAAAATACTCAACAGAACAAAGATTTGTTTCTTAGAATTAGAATTCCACAGTGTGGAAACAGGGCCTTCGGCTCAACAAATCCGCACCGACCCTCCGAAGAGTAACCCACCCAAACCCATTCCCTATTACTTCACATTTCCCCCTGACTAACGCACCTAACCTATGCATCCCTGAACACCATGAGGCAATTTAGCATGGTCAATTCACCTGACCTGCACATCTTTGGACTGTGGGAGGAAACCCACGCAAGACACGGGGAGAACGTGCAAACTCCACACAGTCGCCCAATGTTGGAACTGTCCCTGGCTCTGTGAGGCAGCAGTGCTAACCACTGAACCACCGCGCCACCCCCGCTTCTGTCTTAACAGATCCTGAAGAAGGTTATAAGCAAACAATGGAAGAAAAATGAAAAAGCGAATGGAATGCTGGCCTTTATACTAAAGGATTAGAACAATAAGAAGAATCCAAGTTGCACTGCAGTTAAACAAAACTCTGGTTAGCCCACAGCTGGAGTACAGTAATGTGGCCTATGTGACACAATCAGGTGGCAAGTCCATTGAGGTCCATCTTGAGATGGAGATCACCTGACTCCATTTTCACCAGTAGCAGGACAAGATTTTCACACGGCAGCAGTGAGGTGCCAATTGATAGGGATTCTTGCTTGTTCAATGCCTTCCATACAGACAGACTTGCCTCATTAACACTCAACCTCCCGACCTTACCCAACTGCTGAACAAGTGTCGCAAGAAAACCAGAGTGTGTACCCAGCAGGTTCAGCTTGCTGTTTGTTCTGAACCACCTCCATGTTGCCTGCGACCGAACCACAGCAGGGTTCATGAGCAACAGCTGGACTCCCTCCTGATCCGTGAAGGTTAGCAGATCAAAACCACCACTCTGGCACCTCTACTAACCGTTGGCAGTGTGATCGGTGCTATAGACTAGACCAAAGCCACTCAAAATATGTCAAGATAGCCTACACCCTAACTTTTTCTTATTTCAAAGGCAAGCGTAAGGCATTGTGTTTTAGGCACGATTCAATTGATCAAACTGCCAGTCACAAAGCAAAACACAACAAAAGAAGGAAGAAATTGGAATAACAACTGGAAAAGTCAACAGAATAATAGATTATTTAACTACAAAACAGTAACTGTTCTAATGTAGAAACATCCCATAAACATGCTCTTGGTGAAATCAAATTTAGTAAAATAGATTACCTCACATGTAATTCTCCAGTTCAGAACATCATCATGAGAAAACACAGAGAGAGAGAGAGAGAGAGAGAGAGGGGGGGGGGAAGAGAGAAGAAAAGAGCGAAAGATAAATAAAGTAACAGGGAGAGATGTACTGCAGCTTCTAAGTCCAGCTTCAAGACCCCAGCAACTGCTACCTAAAAAAGAAATCCTGTTTCTGAGGGAGCTTGACCCCATCCATCCGGGCTGCTTCTGGTGTTCTAACTTTTAAAAATAAAAACCAAAGCCCCACAAGCTGTTTACATCATTGGAATCAAATAGACAGCTCAGCACCTCTGTCTTAAAACCTTCCTTCATTAAAAAAACACAGGACCACATACATCTCTTAAAGACACAGTATTGTCACACCTGGTAGCATACACTTGCACTACATGTCACATCAGTAACTTTGATTGAAAGGATGCAGTGAAGACAATTCATTCACAGGAACAGGCGTTGTTAGGGTAGCCCTGTGGCTGAAGCAATATGAAATGGCTATGATGGTTCTCAGTTGACATAAAATGGCTAGGGAAGATTTTTAGCTGATACGGCAGCTTCCATAGGCTGTTATTTGAGGCTAAACTATAAGCTAGAGTAATTAGCGGCATAAATAGAAGGAATATATCTGAGGTTAGGAGATTAAGATAACACACAAAGGGTTTTGTGAAATGTATCCAATGGACACTGTGGGACCGAAGCAGATGAGACAGTTAGATAAGGTACAGCCTTGAGGGATGTTGATAGTAGCCTATGCTCTGGGCTAGTCCAAATGCTGGCATTCAACATGAGATGGGAGGGAAGGATCTGACAACTCACTGTTCTCGTGTTCACATGATGCTAAGACCGGCTGGTAACTGGGATGAACTGCAGGTTTCCCTTTGTTCAATCCCTGGACTGCTCAGAGGCTCTCCTTCCACCCAAACATGTTTGTACTGGGCCTGGGTGTCAAGTGACTCATTTCCTCATTCCACACAATCAGGTACCAAGCTCGCATGACTGGATTAGGCTGGAGTTCACAGCCTCCCTGCTTTGCTGCGCTAGTTAGCAAGACCCACTCTCTCACAGCTGAGTTCGGGTCTCGTTGCTCAGCAGCCCCCAATCTGAGGGCCGTCCATCCTACCACACTGCAGTAGGGTACACCTATTCTACATGACAGTGACACCTCACATGACAAACACGCTACACGTGTGCAGTAAGCCTGCAGCCATGTCTCAAAGTCTTCGGGGAGTGGTCCTCAGTGAAGCCCATGGAGACACCTATCAGTGAAGAGTTCTGTTGTCAAGGGCAGCCTCCCCAACAGCCCAAGCAATTGGCCATGATCAGGGGTCAGTGAGAGAATTCGAGGACTGGAGCAGGGATGTCTTGCCGCACCTGGAATATTATGCGGGCAGTTACCTGAGGAAGGATGTTCTGGCTACAGAAGACGTGCAACAAAACATTTACCAAACTGAGATGGCGAGATGAAGAAGGGAGGGAGACTGGATTGGTTCGGACTGTATTCACTGGAGTTTAGAAGAACGAGGGGGAGCTTCACAGAATCCTGTAAAATTCCAACAGCACCAGAAAAGATCAGCACAAGAAAGATGTTCCTGATAACCGGGGAGTCGGGAACCGCAGGGTCACAAGCAAAATGTATGCCCCTTAGACACAGGTTAGTTCATTTAGGACTGAGGGGAGGAGAAAAACTTTTGCCCAGAGAGTGGTGAGCCTGTGGAATTCACTGCCACAGAGTTAGTTTTGTTCTTAGGGCTGAAGGGATCAAAGGGTATGGGAGAAAATGGGAGCAGGGTACTGAGCTGGAAGATCAGCCATGATCATACTGAATGATGGAGCTGACTCAAAGGGCTGAATGGCCTGGTGTTTTCAGGGGCACCAGAGCAGCCAGTTCAGAGAGTGGGGTTAATGTGGTTGGGAGGTGCATAGGCAGCACGGATAAGGGGTCTGGGAACAAGCAGGACATATTTGGAGTGTCAGTGCTTATCTAGATACACCTAATGGCAACGGGCACATGTTTTGCCAGTCTTTGGGAAGATACCTGCTAAGGTTGCTGTGGGAAAGACACGTGGGAGGATGGGGCAGAAATAAGCTGTGGGAGACACCAAAGGGGGAAAGGAGGCAATCAATGCAGAGAGAGTTTGGAGAGAACTCAGCATCCCGCTTATTGGCCATCTTGCAAAAAAACTCAAAGCAAGTCAGACCTCACCAAAAGATTGCAAGTTTCAGCCTATTATTCTTGGAAGGAGGGCAGAGCTGGTTCGGCAATACAGAACTCCCAGTTAAAGGGGAATTTGAGGAAAATTTAAGATATTAAGGAGAACTGACGTGTCGATTAAGACAACTTTCATCGAGCCTAGGATGGGGGAATGGGTTCTAAAAGCTCACAAACAATTGTAGCTTTTGGAATCATCTTTTGCCAATGGCAATTAATGCTCGATAAGTTGTTTCTTTTTAGAAAAGCATCAAAATTCATGTTTATTTGTAAAGCAAAGGTATAAGGGATACAGCACAAAAATGGGTTTATTGAGTTATGCTGTCGATCTCGATGGTAACAGGAGAGGCCCCCTTTTATTCTGACCTTCCAAGTCAAGTCCCCCACATGCTTGAGCTTCACCCTCCAGTTAAATGTAATCACTCGTACGATCATGGCTTGCTTTCACTTGAGTCCAGACCCGAGAGAGTTTATTTGGTCACCCCTATGTGTACTATCATCAGAAGGCAGAGAAGATGGGCTGTATAGTGATAGTCCTGTACCCAGTCTGAGCTCATGTCTAGTACGTCTCTGTATAATTATAGCTGTCAAATGGATATACAGCCATAGGAAGTCTCACAACCAAATCTAAACTTGTCCTCACATAGCGTTCAATTTTCCCAATTAGCTCTGCCAACACTGCACAGCATCTATAGCAGCAGTGAGCATCAGGATTTCAGAACGGAGACATCTGATGATTGATTATAGAGCCTGAGCTTCGTCCAATTCCCTCTTCAATGTCCAGACAAGCTGGCATCTTTCAGCGGCCATATTTTCTTTCTGATTATTAACCTTGGTTGCTCCACAATTCCCTAAACAGAGGATAACTCTAGGAATACGGTCAGGAGAAATTGTTGCACGTATACATTATCGACAGCGCCATCATCCTCAGAGGTACCTGGAAAGCCTACACAATGGCACATTACAGAAGGGAAAACAAAAAAAAAATTATTTCTGGAGCAATCATTACCATAAAATCCATATCTCTCAATCTCTCCTTACAAATTAATTCTGGGGGATGGGGGTGCTCACAAGTTTTTCTTTTAAGACTTTCAATTGGCTTGGTCTCTCATCCTGTATGCGAAAAGCCATCCCACAAAAGTGAAGATTAAAAATTGCATCAAGGAATCTTCACAACCTCTTTCAGGGGAAAAAAAGTAGAAGTGGTGTTACAAATTATAAAGGGATGAAAAAAAACAAAATATTTAAACTTGTGCGACACAATCATTTCTCCTTTCTACATAGCAAACAAAAGCAGTCCGTGGGGCTTATGGTTTCTTGGCATAGTGCGAGACACAGCGAGTTTGGTGGAGTGACTCGCGCTGGCTGGACGGGCTGGATTTTGTGCCGTATCTTACCAAACGCACTGCATTGGTTGGCGTTTCATCCTCGTGGCACGAATGCCTGCCACGGTTTCCGTCACTCCCGTCCACCCCAAACTCAGCCCGCGCCATTCCCAGCGCGATACCCAGCGGAGGACCTCCCAAAGACCAGCATCCCTTGCAGCTGTGCCACCTCCCAAATCCCACTGCACCCCCATCTCAACAGCATTGCCACCATGTGGAAGCTGAACCTGTGGAAGGAGTCAGGAGAGATGTTGCAGAAAGCGGATCTCCATGTACAGAGATCCCTGAAAGTTGCCACCCAGGTTGATAGGATTGTTAAGGCGGCATATGGTGCGTTCGCTTTTTTTGGCAGAGGGATCGAGTTTCGGAACCACGAGGTCATGCTGCGGCTGTACAAAACTCTGGTGCAGCCGCACTTTGAATATTGCGTACAGGTTCAGATCACCACATTATAGGAAGGATGGGGAAGCTTTGGAAAGGGTGCAGAGGAGATTTACCAGGATGTTGCCTGGCATGGAGGGAAGGGCTCATGAGGAAAGGCTGAGGGACTTGAGGCTGTTTTTGTCAGAGAGAAGAAGGTTGACAGGTGACTCAATTCAGACATATCAGATCATCAGAGGGTTAGATAGATTGGACAGTGAGAGCCTATTTCCTTGGATGGTGATGGCTAGCACGAGGGGATATAGCTTTAAATTGACGGTGATAGATATAGGACAGATGTCAGAGGTAGATTCTTTACTCAGAGTAGTAGGGGCAAGAAACGCACTGCCTGTAACAGGGGTAGACTCGCCAACTTTAAGGGCATTTAAATAGTCATTGGATAAACATATGGATAAAAATGGATTGGTGTAGGTTAGGTAGGCTTCAGATTAGTTCCACAGGTCAGCGCAACATCGAGGGCCGAAAGGCCTATACTGCACTTTAATGTTCTATGTTCTTATGGCTTACTTACTTCTGCTTCCCATGGCCTTATGGGTAATGCTGTTACTTTTCTTTGCAATCACATGACATGGGTGTCACGGGCAACACCACTATTAACTGCTGAAGAAATTCTGACAGGAACCAAAGGGCTCGTTCGGCCATTTCAGAGGTTTATTAAGAGGTAATCAAGAGTTAATCATATTGCTGTAAGTCTGGAATCACATGGCCAAAAGACCAGGTAACAACATAATTTCCTTCCCTGAAGGAAACAGACAGCTCCCTTCTAGTAGTTCCATGATCATCATTACAAATACTAGGTGCATCTTGCAGAGCTATATAATTAACTGAATTTAAATCCACCCAACTGTCATGGTGGCATTTGAACATGTGACTTCTGGCTGTTCTTTCAGGCCTCTGGCTTATTATCCAGAAACCTCCTGACCAGGCAGCTATAACTAACATGCTGTCTTGCAGGTCAGCAACAACATTGCAAGATGACGACTTGAAAATGTGTTGCTGGAAAAGCGCAGCAGGTCAGGCAGCATCCAAGGAGCAGGAGAAACGTCGATTCTCCTGTTCCTTGGATGCTGCTTGACCTGCGCTGTTCCAGCAACACATTTTCAGCTCTGATCTCCAGCCCTCACTTTCTCCTCGAAGATGACGACTTGGAGTGACAAGCCATGAGACATGATTCTTGTTCCGATTCATCCATCTGGTCAAAAGTGAACTACACTTAGAGTCATTAGAGATATACAGCATGGTCCAAAACTTCCATGCTGACCAGATTTTCTGAATTAATCTAGCCCCATTAGCCAGCTTTTGGCCCATATCCCTCTAAACCCTTCCTATTCATGTAACCATCCAGATGCCTTTTAAAAGTTGTAATTGTAACCAGCCTCCACCACCTCCATACATGAATCACCCTCTGAGTGAAAAAGTTGTCCCTTCGGTCCCTTTTAAATCTTTATCCTCTCACCCTAAACCTATGCCGTCTAGTTCTGGACTCGCCCACCCTGGGAAAAAAAAAGACCTTGGCTATTCACACTATCCATACCCCTCATGATTTTATAAACCCTTATAAGGTCACCCCTCAGCCTCAGACGCTCCAGGGGAAACGGCCTCAGCCTATTCAGCCTCTCCCTATAGCTCAAACCTTCCAATCCTGGCAACATCCTTGTAAATCTTTTCTGAACCTTTTCAGATTTCCACAACACGCTTCCTATAGCAAGGAACTCAGAATTGCATGCAGTATTCCAAAAGCGGCCTAACCAACATCCTGTACAGCTGCAATGCAACCTCCCAACTCCTAGACTCAATGCACTGACCAATGAAGGCAAGCATACCAAACACCTTCTTCACTATCCTATCTATCTTCCTCTCCACTTTCAAGGAACTAGGATGCTGCACTCCAAGGCCTCTCTGTTCAGTAACACGCCCTAGGACCTTACCATTAAGTGTTTAAGTCCTATTCTGACTTACCTTTCCAAAATGCAGCACCTCACGTTTTCCTAAATTAAACTCCATCTGCCACTCCTCAGCCCATTGGCCCATCTAATCAAGGTCCCTCTTTTCTAGTGTTCTCTTGTACTCTGAGGTAACCTTCTTTACTGTCCACTACACCTCCAATTATAGTGTCATCTGCAAACTTACTAACCATACCTCTTGAAGACACAATCAAGCTTGTGTCTTGATTTGTAAAAGGGGAGTAGCAAAAATAAAAGCCTATTGGGTTAGCGCAGAACATGACTCAGATCCCATTTAAATGCAGTTCTTAAACAATTGCCAAGCAACAGAACATTGACAGTATTGATGCTGCAGAAAGGAATGTTCCAGATGTTGCGATAGTGACGGCATGATACAGTGCTGTTAAAAAGATACTCCATGACCCAATCTGTCTCGAAGATGTTGGTGTGAGCAGAAAGGATATGATCTTTGGGAATGATCGAGCAGAGTTTGATTGATGATAGCCAAACACTAATCTGAATGAATGAAGAATGATTTATTTATTGTCATTTGTATTTTACGGTGAATTATACAGCAAATTGCAGTGAAAAACTTCAACTGTCGCCACAATTCAGCACATTTTGAACAGTTTAAGAATAAAAAGGATAAAATATACTAAAATCAGAAGTTGCTGGAAAAGCTCAGCGGATCGGGCAGCATCTGTGGAGAGAAATCAGAGTTAACATTTCAGGTGTAGTGACTTGGCTAGAAACATTACCTCTAATTTCTCTCTACAGGTGCTGCCAGACCTCCTGAGCCTTTTCAGCAATTTCTGTTTTGGTTTCTGACTTACAGCACCCGCAGTCCTGTCGGTTTATATTTAGGATAAAAGATAAAACGGAGAATCCTGAGCCGGCTCACCAACAACACTTGTGCCTCTACGCCTCCCCCACCGTCTGTCCGCTACCTGCGCCAGACCCACCCACGTAGGGCTCACCATTCTTTAGGTGCCATTCCAATGTCACTGGGCCCATATCACCGTCACTGACACTCCGTCCTGTGCTGAACCCACATGTACCCCGCAACCAGGAATCTCCGGCTCCTCCTCTGGTGCCTCGGCATCACCACAAGTCCTGGCTCCAGGCCTACCGCAACCAGGAGTCCCTGGCTCCACTGCCAAACCAGGCCACTGTCGCTGTCTCATCAATAGTCCCGCTCAGGCCTCCCTCCTCTGAGATGTTGCCTTGCCAACGCCACCATTTTGAAAAGGTCAGTGTCCTTTCCAGGACAACTGTATAAATAAGAATATATGCCCACCTGTGAACTGCCTCCATTAGTACAGAACTTCGCAAAGTATTTTTTTTTTAAATATGTCCGCTGTAACCACTCAAAACGCCAGATAACAGGAAGTTCCCACAAATCACAGATTAACTACTCAGAAAAATAAAGCCAATCTCATCTCTATCTTAAATCTGCAAATCCTCACTCTGAGACTATGCCTTCTGGTTCACAAAAGGCCACAGTATTTTAGAAAACTATCTATCTGTTTCAATTATACCCTTCCATTTGACAAGATAGCTTGTATTTTTCTTTTCTTCACAGGTAACAGTACTTTTTTCTTTGAGTTAATGATAAAAGACCAAATCTGTCTTGGAAATGTTGGTTGAAGGAACCATCAGTAAGAAACCATAACGAATACCACCCACCCATCTTCAAACTGTGCAGAGGATCTTTTACAACAATTAACAGGGCAACAGGCTGCAGGTTGACATTACATCTGAAAAAAAAGACTACTTAACGTAAGGGTATTTTCAATTCAAAGTACAGTAACCTCCTTCCCAGTGAGGTTACCATTGGAAACAGCCTGGTGATTTATTTTATTACTTTAAATTTCAAAATCTCAGAGGGTCGAATCATAGAATCCCTACAGTGAGGAAAGAGTCCATTCGGTCCCTCGACTGTGCACCCACCCTCCAAAGAACGTTCCAACCAGACCCACCCTCTTGCCATAACCCCGCATTTCCCATGGCTAACTCACCTAGCCTGCACATTCCTGGGCACTATGAAGAATTTAGGACGGCCATGCCACCTGACCTGCACATCTTTGGACGGAGAGAGGAAGCTGGAGCCCCCGGAGGAAACCCACGCAGACATGTCGGGAGAACGCGCAAACTCCACGCCCGAGGCTGAAATTGAACCAGTGTCCCTGGTGCCGTGAGGCAGCAGTGCTAACCACTCAGCCACCGGGACATCCAGGATTCCTTGGAGTTACCTTCCTGAAAAGATGACGGCAGCAGAGTTTTATGGAATATATTAAAGGGTGTGGTAGATAGGTGACTGTTAATCGGTGGGAGGTGGGGGGGTGGGGGGGGGGGGGGGGGGTTTGTTGAAAGGTTATCAGCGCCAGGCAGGAATGTCGATTTGAGGTTACAATCAAATCAGCTGAAATCTTACTGAATTGCGGAGCAGCCTTAGAGCGGTTGAATGGCCTACTCCCGCTGCTTGTTGTACATTCAAATGCATCGTCTCCCACCTCTAGAACTCCTCCTCCACGCATAGCCCATGCAATGACAACTGTAGGAAGATGGTGGCACGGTGGCAATATTGGAGGAATGGTCACCCAGAGGCCTAAAGCAGTGCTCTGGCACAAGAGTTCAAATCCCAGTGCAGCAGGCAGGAGAATTTAAGTTCAATCAATAAAGATGGAACATAAAACAAATCACCAATTATAACCGTGAAATTATCGGTTGTTGCAAGCACCCATCTGATCGGCTGAGAGAGGCACAAGGAAAGCAGAAGGCACAAAGGCAAACAGTGAAACAATCAGTGTTCCAACATTTGCAAAGAATTAGGAATTATTGTACACAGAACAAATTCACGATGTTACATTCTGTTGCTAAGCGCCTAAGTGTAGCAAAGCGTCTGGGTGTGAAGTGACACTCAGATAGAGACAAAGAGATGGGTGTTTCATTATCCACTTGAGCCATTAATTAATTCCTGATTCATCTGTGGATTCATCAAGAGGTGCCAGTTCCGTACCTCTGCCTTCAGGGTTTCAAGGTCTGGAGGAAAGGAGGAGAAGGATTTGAAATACCAACCAACTTCCAAAATTGAACCAATGTCCTTAATGCTTCCCAGAAAGCTGCTGGGTCCTCAGTCTCGGTTGTGTCAAGTGCTGTCTCGGTGGACTGCTAGCTGTCCAGCCTTTTGCCTGACCTACGCTAATTGGTTGGTGGTGGGAAATAGATTGGGGTGAGGGGTGCATGGACGGAAAATTTGATCAACCCAAAAAGGAAAATGTGCAAGGAAACAACCGCAAACTCAGAATCCCTACAATGTGGGAACAGGCCCTTCGGCCCAACAAGTCCACACCTACCCTCCAAAGAGTAACCCACCCAGACCCATTCCCCTATCCTATATTTACCCCTGTTTAGATTAGAGTGGTGCTAGAAAAGCACAGCAGGTCAGGCAGCATCCGAGGAGCAGGAAAATCGACGTTTTAGGCAAAAGCCCTTCATCAGGAATAGAGGCAGGGTGCCTCCAGGGTGGAGAGATAAGTGGGGAGTCCTGACTAATGCATCTAACCTTCACATCCCTAAACACTATGGGCAGTTGAGCATGGCCAATTCACCTGACCTGCACATCTTTGGATTATGGGAGGAAACCGGAGCACCCAGAGGAAACCCACGCAGACACGGGGAGAATGTGCAAATTCCACACAGACAGTTGCCCGAGGCAGGAATCGAACCTGGGTCCCTGGCGCTATGAGGCAGCAGCTTGTTTTAATGAGGCTGCTGGAGCTGGCCAATGTGTAATTCTAAAAGTGTCCTCATTAAGAGCTCTCGGGAGCACTTCAAACTTCCATGCCATTGAGGTGAGATGTCACAGCAATGCACCTTCACTGTGGGTATAAATAATGACTCACAGATGAAGGGGCCAAAAAAGCAGCAGCCAATGAGGTCGGGCACGATGACCGATATTTCCTTGTCATATGCTAACGAGGAAGAGGTGGCAGCACAAGAGAAGAATTCATTTAGAAGTGGCTGGAGACTTAATTGGTGTGGTTGGCAGCAGATTCATTTTAATAGGATTGTAACAGGACCATTAAGAATCCTCTTTTTTTTTAAAAACGATCAAACAGTCACTTTCTGGAGAAGGTACAGAATTCTATTTACTACTGCACAATTCTTGCTTCTGCTCTCGCATCAAGATGAACAACTTTAAACGTTACTTCATGTTAATAAGACTTTCAGTTATCATAGCACACTGCAGACTCTACCTGGCGGTGCTGTTTTATAGCTAACCTCTGGACATGTCTCAGCCCAAGAGTCAGTGATTCTCATTTCCCACAGTAGCCAGTCTTTAAGTGCTGTACAGGTTCTGTGGTAGCTGAGTGGGCAGCACCACAATGCTGAGCAACTGTACTAGTGGCAGGAGTGTCTACAGCTCAGCAATTAGGCCTTACAGCTGATGTGTGGTGTCCAGGGAGCAGATAATATAGGGCATCGGAGAGAATGGATGGGGCAGGATTGTCGTAGGGACTTTATTCCAGGCACCAGTCACATCGCTTAGCTGAAGGAGGACTGCAGAGTTCGTCGCACAAGAGACAGGAGCTGGAACGTACTATTCGGCCCATCTAGCCTGTTCCGTCATTCAGCACAATCATGGCTGATCTCTGTTTTGACTCCACCCACTACCCAGGATTCCGAGAACTAAAAACTCACCTCCCCCTAGCCTTAAATGCATTCAGGTATGGAGCAGTGTTTCAACAGTGCAATTTGGCTATGATGTCGCTGAAGAATTAGGAAACGTATTTTCGAGAACGCTTACCTCTGTTCATAATAGCTCAATTCTAGTGAGGATCAGTTTGCGCGCTTCATTCTGCGCATGCGTCGATGTCAGTCCCGAACTCTCCGCGCCGTTCTGCGCATGCGCAACGTGAGCTCCGGCCTTCATGCTGTACTGCGCATGCACCTACATTAGCTCTCGACAGAGCAGCTTTCTGTGAGAGGTATCAAAGCTATATAGAGAGCAGCTTTATTACATGTTTTAAATGCACTATGCTAAATTTACTTTGATTTTGTTAATAAATATGATTTACCCCTTCATTCAGTCTGTGCTATACTTTGTGTTAGACTTTTGGGTGATTTTTGAGCGATCGTGAGTGATACTTTTTGCTGGTTTGCCCCTAACCCCACTTTTCCCCATTATTTCTATTACGCAATTTTCTATTCAGTGAGGTTTCACTGGAACCCAACGACAGCGTTATAGGAGAACTACCTGTATGTAAACGATAGACCAGGCTCCCAAGACCATCCAGTCAACGCCTGCTCTTCTTGTTTATACTTTGCTTCAGCTGGGAATCAGTTGTACATCATGTGTCGAAAGAAACTCCATGCTCTCCTACTTGGAGTGCATTCAAGCCCAAGTTCCGAGTTGAAAGCTCAACACAGCACAGCACACTGCTTCCTTCTCTTTAGTGACCCTTGCATTCATAGAGTTGGGATCTTCCCAAAATCCAAAAGCTCTTCATAGTTGGAGAGAGGATGATCAGCAGTCAGGAGCCTAAATTTATCTGGCGTACAGGTTATTTGGTTCCCTCTTTGTCCTCCATGGTACAGATTGCTATGTCTGTCCTGCTCTTCAAGAAGTTAACTTGATTTACAAAACTTGCCAATTTCCACCCCCATGATGACTTTCATAGGCAACTTTGCTTGAAAGTACTTTGACCCAGAACTGCGGACGTTAAACGGTATCTGCAACTGATAAAGAGCCACACTAGACTGCTCCCGCCTCATAGGAATGTGAATATGTAAGCCTTCCCAATGCAACTTGTTTACCCAATTTCAAAAGTGCAGACCATTGCATTCAGACATAGGAACTGCTTTCACTATACGTAGCACCAGATTTCAGCAAGTCTGCAGCTCTCTATGGAGCATACACTGCACATTTACAAAAGCTGCCTTTGAGGCATGTTCAGGCACAGAACTAAAACAACAGCATTAAATATTTGTGCCTTTGTAAAACAATTTCAGTATTTCTAGCCGTATTCAAAGAATTAAAGGAAACAGGAGACCCAATACATTTGTTCCAGCTCTGCGCAGACGTTATCACTTACCCTGTCCCTCTAGTTGTGTATTTATTCCCTTTATAAATATGTTGAATATTAATTTCCCTTTGTGAAGTTACAACTAAAAAAGACACTTGCACCACCTTTCCAGCTTCTACATTTCAGAATTTAACTAGCTACATTCATAAGAAGCCAATTTCTCCCACTGGACTTTTTGCTAATGATTTAAAATATTTATTTTCAACACGGTTGCCAGTATTAACCTGCTCCTTACTCATTCTACCAAAACCTTTGGTGGATTTTTCAAGTTTAGGGGCATCTGCTTAACCGAATAATAGATACAGTACCCGTTACTAACTGTAGGGAATCTAATCTAATCTAACCTGCTCCAATACAGTAACACCCCATAAACACACCCTTTGGCAAAAAAAAGCAAATTCATGCACAGCTTCTCACATGCAGTTCTCCAATTCAGGAGGGAAAAATGAACACAAAGAAAATTCAGAGAGAGTAGCAGCTACGAGACATGCACTGAAGCTTCCGATTCTGTTGAGACCCCAACCGCTCCTGCGTCTGAGAACCCAGAAATCCTGATCTGAGGGAGCTGGCCACACCCATTCATGCTTTTTAAAAAAAATACCCAAGTCCTCCCAAGCTGTTCACATGACCCCTAGGCTGCTCTTCACCTCTGCCTTGCAATGTCTCTTCAGAGCAAAATAAGACAAAAGCTACATCACCGCCACAGTGTCCATCTGAAAACATGGTAACCATGGTACCGGAGTATAACAAAACACATAGGGGATGGTGCAATATATCTCACCACAAGATTAGGTTGCTACAATCAATGCAAGGTTTTGCTCAAACAAAATAATCAGGGAATAAATAACATATCTGGCTGAAGATATTAGTATTACCCCTAAGTATTTCATCCTCGCTGATACACTGTTCATTCAAATCTAAGTTCAGAAAGTGCACCAGCAAATTTACTTCAAGGACCTTCCACAATTCCAGAACATTAACTCCTCCTCACATTACCACCATTCAAACAGAAACTGCTGGTGAAACTCAGCAGGGCTGAAGAATCATACTGGACCCAAAACATTAACGGTTTTCACTCTCTATATTTGCTATTAGACCTGTGGAGTTTCACCAGCACTTTCTGCTTGATCTTTCACATCCCCAGCATCTGCAAAACTTGGCTTCTATTTCAACCTATCTAAGCAGCTAGCAAAGTTAACAGTATGTACATTATATAACAGCACACTACTGTTCATAGTCATGTAAAAACTCGAGATTTTGACACCAAACGTTCTATCAGCTGTGGGAAGGTAACTCATACACAAGTAATATTTCGATGATGATGGAAAAGCACAGCAGGTCAGACAGCATCTGAGGAGCAGGAAAGTTAATGATTTGGGTCAAAACCCTTCGCCAAGACTGGGGGTTGGAGGGAGCCCAGAAGTATAGGTGAAGTATCAGGTGTTGTACCTTCAGTCTGACTGTGGAGGAGGCCAAGGATGTACATGTTGCCAGGGGAGTAGGAGAGTGAATTAAAGTGGATGGCCACCGGAAGGTTAGGTTGGTTAATGCGTGCAGAGTGCAGATGCTCTGTGAACCACTGTCCAGTTCCAGGCCTGGGAAGCTTTGGCCCAATGGCCTCAACATCGATCTCCCCCAGCTTCAAAGTCTCTCTTCCCCCAGCCTTATCCCATGTTCAGCCTCACCACGCTCCTCAGCTCCCTGACTGGACCTCACCTGTCCATCTTCCTAGTCACCTATCCGGTCCACTCTTCCCACTGACCAAAGACTATAACCCCCTACCTACATCCACCTATAACCATCCCACCTACCCTTCCCCCAGCCCACCCCCTCCCTCTATATACGTCTCGAATCCCTCCCCATCTGCAGTCCTGACACTGACTTTTCTGCTTCCCGGATGCTGCCTGACCTGTTGTGCTTTTCCAGCTCCACATCTATCAACTCTGACTTCCAGCATCTATAGTCCTTACTATCTCCTAACATTTTGGAGGAGTGGAAATTCATGCCAGGTTTTGGAAACAGTCAATATTGACAGTGCAACTGTGGCTGCTGACCGTGGTGCTGAATTCAGCAAGAATGGCTGTCCCCGGCCTGCCTATCGCAACGAGAGCAGTGCAACTGTGATAAAGGCTCACGAGACTGATCCCACCAGCCCACTCCCAACGCCAGCATATGCTATATGCAAAAGTCAGGATCTTACGGCCAAAGGTCAGAGGTTGACCTTTACATGAGATCGACTATTATTCAAGCATATACAGTATCCTCCATGGAGTATCGTCCTCAATAAAACTTTCAACCCATCCCTGAACTGGTCAAGTGACCAGTTTCACAGAGGGCACTGCTTGACATGGCAAGGACACAAGTTCATAGAATTAGGCAAATATGGCACCCAAATCTAATTCTGGTGACAATAATCTCATTAGTCTATAGGAAAGAAAATAATCCAGTCTATTCATTCAGAAGAGATGCAAAACTCCATCTGAAGTTTTATCTCCAATAAATATTGATTCAGAAATTTTTGAGAAGGTTTGCAGCCCAGGTTGAGGTTCAGGTTGTGAGTTTGCTCGGTGAGCTGGAAGGTTTGTTCTCAGATGTTTTGTCACCATGCTGGGTAACATCATCAGTGAGCCCCCAGTGAAGGGCTGGTGGTGTTCTGTCCCGTTTTCTATTCAGGAGTCTTAATCTGTTACGGTGGGTGATATCATTTCCAGTTCTTTTTCTGAGAGGTTAGTAAATGGGGTCCAAGTCGATGGGCTTATTGAAGAAGTTCTGGTTTGAATGCCAGGCCTCTAGGAATTCCGTGCGTGTCTGTGTTTAGCCTGTCCCAGGATGAAAGTGTTGTCGCAGTCAAAGTGGCATCCTTCTTCGTCTGTATGTAAGGATACTACTGAGCGTTGATCATGTCTTTTGGCGGCTAATTGGTGCTCGTGTATCCTGGTGGCTAGTTGCCTCCCTGCCTGTCCGATGTAGTGTTACAGTCCATGCGTGGCATTTTGTGGTTGATACAGGGTCCTTTAGGTTCATTAGTAGCTGTTTCAGTGTTGGTAGGTTTCTGGGCTACCATGATGCCAAGGGGTTGGAGTAATCTGGTCATCATCTCTGAGGTGTCTTTGATGTATGATCGTGTGGCTAGAATCTCTGGGCATGTTGTGCGTTCTTGCTTGGATTTTTTGCTTAAGCACAGTCCACATATTCTTAAACAACAAGCCCAAACAAGAAGACACAACACGCCCAAAGACTACCGTATGTCAAAGACATCTGAGATGATGACCAGACTACTCTGGCGCCTTGGCATCATGGTAGCCCAGAAACCTATCAACGCACTGAAACAGCTACTGATGAACCTAAAGGACCCTGTATCAACAACAAAATGAATGTCATACGCAAAATACCATGCAAGGCCTGTAAGAAACACCGCATTGGACTGACAGGCAGGAAACTAGCCACCAGGATACATGAGCACCAATTAGCCACCAAAAGACATGGCCAACTATCACTTGCATTCTTACACACAGGTGAAGAAGGACACAACTTTGGGACAACACATCCATCCTAGGACAGGCTAAACAATGACATATACAGGAGTTCCTACAGGCCTGGCATTTAAACTGGGACTCCATCAATAAACACATTGATATGGACCCCATTTACCCACCTCAGAAAAAGAACCAGAAATAATATCACCCACCTTAACAGACCAAGACAGACAAATAGAAAGCGGGACAGAACACCAGCCCTTCACCGGAGACTCACTGATGATGTTACCTAGCACAGTGACACAACGTCTAAGAACAAACCTACCAGCTCAACAAACAAACCGATTCACAAGTTTTTGTATTTGAAATCCCACCCTTAAGCTTATCATCTAAGTTGACAGACAAAACATATTAATGAGGGAGTGTTATACTGTTGAATGTACAACTTTTGCAATATTAGACAAAAATTTCACTGTCTGTGGCTTACTCTCCTTTAAATATACCCTCATGCTTCTCTTCAGCCACTCCTAGGGGTAACCAGTTCCACATTCTTACCACGCTACTGCTGAAGGAGGTCTGACTGAATTCCCTAATGGATTTATTGGTAGCTACATCCTATTAATAGCTTTAGTTGTGCTCCTCTCCACAAGGGGAAACAAGAGGAAAGGTAGAAGATTAATGAATATTTGGACTAAAATCTTTACGGTATCATCAGATGTGAAACACCAAGTTCTCAAAATGCTTGGGCAATATTCCTTTATTATCAACATCATTAACTGACTATTCATTTACTGTCTGAGTACATTTGTCAATGTAAATGCCCTGATGAAGTCTGGATTGGTTGTAAAGTACTCAGAGATTTTGGAATACGATGAATTGTTAAGAGATTAAAATTTCTTGATGTAACATTAAGCCAAATGTGAGATCCTGTCCGACAAACATCCCACCAATTTCCTTCTTCTCCCAATCTCTTCGAGCTCTGGCCAATGGCTCTCAGCTATAGTTGAAATAAAGGACAATAGCTAATCACAGAAAAGTTAGAAAGATTGAGGGGGATGCTGGGCAGAATGCAAAAAGGATCAACATTTAGACCTCTGCTGCTTTTCATCAACACCAATGATCAGGAGACTGAAATAAAATAAAGTGGCATACTTACTGATAGCACTCTCCTAGAAAGAACAGGGACAGATTTTGATTAGTTATTTAACTGGTCAGGGAAGTGGCATTTAAACTCAACGTTGCATACAATTGCCAATGGATTAAATTGAATAGAATCCAGAGACACTAAATAGGAGGCACGTCAGGCTCAGTGTTTGATATAAGGATTGTAAGATCTACTGACTCCATCTCACATTGGTGGCATGGGGACATTAGCATGGACAGACAGGTACAATGTGCATTTAATGGTACAGCATCAGCTGTGCCAAGTCCAAGTGAGGGCCAGAAGGGTGAGCAATCCAAGAAATAGTGTCATAGAAACTGCAGAAATACACTTCAGCCCCTAGAGAGCGCTATTGGGTTATCATTGCAAAAGAAAATATGGGACATATGGACAATAGGTGCGGGAGTAGGCCATTCGGCCCTTCGAGCCAGCACTACCATTCATTGTGGTCATGGCTGATCATTCACAATCAGTATCCTGTTCTTGCCTTATCCCATAACCCATGATTCCACTACCTCTAAGAGCTCTATCCAGCTCTTTGTTGAAAGTATTCAGAGACTTGGCCTTCACTGCTTTCTGGGGCACAGCATTCCATATACCCCTACTCTCTGGGTGAAGGCGGCCATTTGGTCCAGTCAATCCATGCTGGTGTTAATGCTCCATTTGAGTCTGCTTCTATATTTTCTCATCCAAATGTACCATTGTAACCTTCTGTCCTCTTCAGATGTGGCCTACTTCCCTTTAAATATACCTATATTCTTCTCTTCAGCTACTCCCTGTGGTAACCAGTTCCACATTCTTACCACTCTCCTGCTGAAGGTTTACTTGAATTCCCTAAAGGATTTATTGACAGTTATATTGTATTGATAGCCTCTAGTTATGCTCCTCTCCACAAGGGGAAAAGGTACAGGATTGATGAATATTTGGACTAATGTACCAGGCACAATGAACAAGGACAACATGTTTAACCTACAAAGACATCTGAATTTTAGGATGGGAGTGTTCTATGATATGCCGATAACATATCCAGTAGCCGACTTGCAACTTAACATATCACCAACCACTTTTGGATTAATCTATATATTGCTCATCATGTGGTGAAAATGGCTTCTTTCAGGCATGCTGCCTGTCTGAAGATAAGGCTGCTGATCAGAAGTACATAAGCTCCAACTAACAACAGGATTCAGCCTCAACTATGATGCGTTTACAGTCAACGTGTCTGCTAAATCTCAAAGTGTGACCACTTGGATAAACAGCAAAAGGTTTTCCACTGACCAGGAACTAAACCTTTGTACTGCCATACAGAGGGAGAAAAAAAAACACAAGGAGGCAAATGTGAGTTTGTTTCAAGTTAACAGCAAATCCCGTTCAGCAAGTTCCTACAACCTGACTGATAGAAAACCAGAAAAACCAGAAAGAAAAAATACATGTTTCTGAATCCATCATTTTCAGGAGCAACTATGGTGAAGGAGGGAAAGACAACCAATATTGACAATCAAAATCCCAATAGCTGCTCATGGTACAAGTGGCTTATCTCTGATGGCACAAGACAAAGTATAAATCCGAAAGCACTCCTTGAGACGCGCAGTCAATAATTCCCACAAGGAAGCTTTAAGATAACCTCTCATCACAAATCTGAGCAGTAAATTACAGCTGGCCACAGAACGCTGGCTGAATTCACACTTCGGATAAGCTTCATAAACCAGTGAGTACAATTACAGTGACAGTGCGATATTAATGAGGACAAGATTTAACACCAGTCACACTTCAGTTGGAATACGCCTGCCCATGTTTGTTAGAGTAACATGCATTTGAAGAGGTCCAGTAACCTCCCCAGCATGCTTCTTCAGCTGTGTAATGTGAATTAAAACTCTTTACCTTCCTTCTACCTGGTTTCCCATTTAAATAAGTTGATTTAAAATGCACAGCTGTTTGTAGCTGGTAAGCAGAGACTTTGAAAATGCACACAGGCAGCGTTTTCTGGTAATTAAAACACTCAATAATGACAAGTTTGCTGAGGAAGGAAAACTAATTTAGCTCTGTTTTGGTTTCAAGAAAACTGCCATTTTAATTTCCACATTGGGTAATAAGCATCAGATAGCATGTTTAGATGAAACTACGAATTGTTTTCACCTTTGCTAAATGTGTTCCCTAAAATAACACGAGGCATTTACGCACGGTTGCTGGAATCATCCTTAAATGGAGAGTTTTACAAACTGAAGTGCAGTTAATGACCTCGTGCCAAAAATCAGGGCTGTCAATTTGCACACAAAGCTCCCACAGATTACAAAGTGATAAGAGCCTTGTGGCTTGGCTTTGAAAGATAAATCATTTGCTATTTTTAGCCAAACTCTTGGCTCAGGGAGCCAGCAGCAGTGGAAAGTTGGTGACTGTCCATCGGCCAAGGATGGCCGATGACTGCAAGTCTATGGTGGACCTTGATCCTCCACTGTTGAATGCCAGTATACAGTAATGTAACGGACAAGACTTGCAAAGACAACCACAACAGCAATATCACAAAGATTGTGCAAGCACTTATGGAATCATTTGTATGTAGGAGTCAATGCCTGTTCAGGGAAACACAACAAAAATGAGGAATTGACTAAGCTTCAGCCTCTCTCGTATCTCCATAGAAACAAAACATTTAGATCCAGTCCACACAATTTGCTCATGGGTTTGTAAGCTCGTTCCATTTAATAAACACCGTGCCTTCCACCTCATCCATCTCCAATTCAATTCACAATGAAATGGAGGTGGGGGGGAAAGGGAGGGGTAGCTTCGTCACTCCAACATTGGTTCCAATTAGTGACCAAAGAAAAACAAATACAGGATAATACTCGCTGCCCTCCCCAACACATTATTTGGCCACGTAGCAGAAGATGAAAAATACACTGCACTTGTCAGACAGTCAAAAGGGCAACAGTCATATAATCCCTAATGTGTAGAAGGAGGCCATTTGACCCAGGGCACAGGGTTTTTAAATAACGAGGGGTATAGATAGAGTTACTGGTAGCTGTCTTTTTCCTTAGGTAGCGGGATTTCAAGACTACGGGGAGAATGTGCAAACTCCACCCAGACAGTCGCCAGAGGCTGGAATCGAACCTGGGTCCCTGGCACTGTGAGGCAGCAGTGCTAACCACTAAGCCAGCCCTGAGGGAAGTAAAAACGCAATAATAACAACAGTTCTTCTTCAAATAACAACAGCAGGGTTGCTAATCCATTTGAAGTTGAAGCATTAAAAAGAGAAATGTAGTATTAAATTGTTTACTAATTGCCCACTGATTGGTGAACAATTCCAGCTAAATGCGCTATTAAAGCAGAATAATCACGGATTCATTTGTACCTATATTATCCCATGTTTTGTTTTCTATTTGCAAGAAAACCAGAAACAGCACTCTACGCGTCCAAGTCTGCACATAGTCAGACAGCATGGAAATAGACCCTTCAGTCCAACCAGTCCATGCTGAACATAATCCCAAACTAAACTCAACCCACCTGTCTGCTCCTGGCCCACATCCTTCCAATCCTTTCCTACGCATGCATCCAGCCAAAATGTCTTTTGAATGTTGTAATTGCACCCACATCCTCCGCTTTCTCAGCAAGTTCATTCCACAGGCGAACCACTGTGTAAAAAATCTGCCTCATGTCTTTTTAAAAATCTCTTTTCTCTCACCTTAAAAACATGCCCCGTGGTCTTGAAATCCCGCTACCTAAGGAAAAAGACAAGTACCAGTAACTCTATCTATACCCCTCGTTATTTAAAAACTATCAGAGCACCTCTCAACCTCCTAGTGAAAACGTCCCAGCTTATCCAACCTTTCCCTATAACTCAGACCTTCCATACCCAGCAACATCCTGGTAGATCTCTTCTGAACCCTCTCCTGCTGGAGAATACACTTCCTGTAACTGTGCGACCAGGACTGCACACAGTGTTCCAGAACAGGCCTCACTGATGTCTTATACAACCTCAACATGACTTCCCAACTCCTAAAGTCATAGGACTGAGCAATGAAGGCGAGCTGCTAAACGCCTTTTTAACCACCCTGCCTACATGCGACGCAAACTTCAGAAGAATTATTTACCTGCACCCCTAAATCCCTCTGTTCTGCAAGGTCCTACTATTAATTGTGTAAGCCCTACCCTTATTTGTTGTACTAAAATGCAATACCTCGCTTTTATCCAGGCTGAACTCCATCTCTTCTATTTTTCAGCCCCTTGACCCACTTGATTATGGACAACGGTAAAACAGAACACCTTCTGTATGTTCGCTAGTTCTGCAGCTCAGATCTAAACTGATTAAATGTCATGTGCACCTAACTACAGTGAAAAGCTTAGTTTGCGAGCAGTACAGGCAGATCATAATAAGCAAGGGCAGATCATACAGATCTTAGGGTGAAAACACTTTGACAGAGTAAGGCATACGGGTGACACTGCACAGGGCGTGAGCAAGACAAGATCAACATTAACAACGTCAACTTTATTTGAAGTTACAGAGTCCGGTCAGCAGTCCAATAACGGCAGGGAAGAAGCTGTTCTTGAACCTGTGGATGCAGGTGTTCAAACCTCTAGACCTTCTACCTGACAAAAGAGGTTGTAGGAGAGCATTGCTAGGGTGGGATGGGTCTTTGATGATGTTGGCAGGCTTTGTCCCCAGGATTGGCATTGTGCGGCCTCCAAGTCACAATCACCTCAAGAGTGCCTGACAGAGAAATTCCAAGGGATCAATAACCCAATGACCTAGTGAGACATTCACAAGCAGGATCACAAACTCCAATCAGTTGGCAGAACAAACAAATAAGTCACTCGATGGGCAAAGAGAATAAAGATTCGTGCAATTTGCAGCCCGATCACAGAGAAAAATATTGGTCACCCAGCAATTAATATTTACACAATCTGCCGTTGATTCAGACCCATCATCACTGTGCTCGCTGACCCGCACTGGCTGCCAGTCAAGTAACACCTTAAATGTTAAAATTCACTTCCTTATTCTTGAATGCCTCCATCATTGTATCCCACCCTTTCTCTGTAACCTCCGCCTGCCCCACAAACCTCCAAGGTGTTCCTTTAACTGTGATCTGTTGAGCATTTCCAACTTCAGTCTCTCTTCTATCAGTGGCTACCTTCTGGGCTGTATGCACTGGAATTCCTTCTGTAAGTATCTCAGTGTCTCTACCTCTCAAACCTCTAACTGATAGTTGGTCATTTATCTGATTGGACAACTCCTTTTGTGGCTTGGTGTTATAATTGTTTGATGATGTTCCTGCAGAGTGCTTTGGATGTTTCATTACTTTAAAAAAAGGCGCTACGTAAAACTGAGTTGTAATTTTAAGTAAGTTGCATTGACAGCAAATGGTATTCATATGTTGCACTGTGTCATGAGATGTTAGTCCTGTCCTTGTAATGGTTTTATCATATTTGCCAAGTGACGAATGCTGTCTTAGTTAGATTCACTCATGCCTCCTATGTGAAATCGCCTGAAACTCAATTCCTGATGATTTACTACATTCTACATGTCCATCACATTTATCCCTATCCATAAACAGGAAGGGAGGAAACCAGCCATCCTTATTTGGTCTGATCTACAATTGAATTGACCCAGGGCAACATGGCTGGTTATTAACTGCTCCCTGAAGTGGCCGAGCAAGACACTCAATTGTATCAAATCCCTGCACTAACTCACCAAGGCTCGTGTGACAGCACCTTCTGCACCTCCAAATTCTAGGTGGTCAAGGGTAGCAGATGTTGGCAATGCTACCACGTGGGTGGCACGGTGGCACAGTGGTTAGCACTGCTGCCTCACAGCGCCAGAGACCCGGGTTCAATTCCCGCCTCAGGCGACTGACTGTGTGGAGTTTGCATGTTCTCCCCGTGTCTGCGTGGGTTTCCTCCGGGTGCTCCGGTTTCCTCCCACAGTCCAAAGATGTGCAGGTCAGGTGAATTGGCCATGCTAAATTGCCCATAGTGTTAGGTAAGGGGTAAATGTAGGGGTATGGGTGGGTTGCGCTTCGGCGGGTCGGTGTGGACTTGTTGGGCCTGTTTCCACACTAAGTAATCTAATCTAATCTAAAAAAAAATTCAATTTGCCTTGAAGACAATGTGGTCTTAGTAGGTGTATTACACACTGCAATACTCCTAGCCTCTGAAATGCTCGTGTAGCCAATATGTTTATGTGGCTGAGCAGCTCGGCTTCTGGTGAATGGTCACCTCCAGGATCTCAGTAGGGGGATGGTAACACCATGGAATGCGATGGCTAGAGTCTCTTTTATTGGACATAATCATTGCCTGGCACATGTCAGAGGCTAATGTCACTTATAGAGTGTGAACGTCAAATGCATTTGACAGCCCTAACCTGGGCTTGAAGCATTTGAATGTGGACTTGCTTCAGTATCTGAGGAATCACGAATGGTGCTGAACACTGTGCAATCATCAGCGAGCATCCCCACTTTTCACCTTATGATGGAGGGAAGCTCATCGATGAAGCAGTTGAAGATGGCTGGGCCTAGGGCACTGTCTTGAGGGACTATCTATGGCTCTTGTGCTGCAGGGGTAGAGCTCGCTACCTCTGAACCAGGAGACCTGGCTTCAGTCCTCCTTTAGAAGTGTGCCGCAGCATTTCTAAATAGGTTGGGATTGAAAAATATCTACCCTGATGAACCTCTGCAGAGTTGAGGTGACGGCCCTCTAACAACCACAACCATCTTCCTGTGTTCCAGATATGACTCCAACCAGCGGGGAATTTGCCCCCTGATACCCAATGATACCAGTTTTGCAAGGGCTCCTTGATGCCACACTTGATTGAACGCAGCCTTGATATCAAGAGCTCTCACTCTCCCCTCCCCTCTGGCATTCAGCTCTTTTGTCCACGTTTAAACCAAGACTGTAATCATCTCAGGAGCTGAGTGGCCCTGGGGGAACCCAAGCTGGGCGTCACTGAGCAGGTTATTGCCGAGTAGGTGCTGCTGAATAGCACTATCAATAACAACTTCCATCACTTTACTGATGACTGAGAGTAGACGTATGAGGTGGTAACTGGCTGGATAGGATTGGTCCTCTTTCAGCGTACAGGACATACCTCAGCAATCTTCCGCATCGTTGGGTTGATGCCAATGGTGTAACTGCATTGACCACAAGTATAGCGTTAACCACAAAGTTTGCACACCAACCAACCAAAGTCAACAACAAATCAACAAACTGTATTGCATTGGAGTGGAGCTTCTTGTTAATTCAATTCACATCTACCAGTTGCAATCTAGAGACACCTCAACAGTGCACCTCTGAGGAAGTGCAGAATCACCTGCAATAACCAGTGGGATGTCCACGAGACTCACAGAACTGTAAATTCCAGGTGCTGCACTCTGCCTCAGAGGCATAAGGAGGGTGAATGCTAACAGTTCTGCCATTGAGACCACTGCCACATCCAGGTCACAATCCCAAGTGGCAGGGCCGAATTCAGTCGGGTGGGTGGGTGGGAGGGGAGGTGCTGAATGAAACGATCATGATTGAAAACCTCAAAATCCTGCAGACACTGCTACACAGAGCAGGGAGGTGGTGTTGGTGGGAGAGTCCCTCCCTGCAAATCCTCTGAATAGTTAGCTTCTCGACCGATCCTTCAATTTGCCCCACATTTTCCCCTGTCATGTGACCTTTTATTTTATATGTGGCAGGTGCAATACAAGTGGAAATTGTTGTGGGGATGTCACTTCCATTTTCTTTTACTGTTTTATGTGCGTCCCCAGCAGAGGGGCCATTTCAGAGGGCAGTTATGAATTAACTACAATGTCGTGTTTCACATGTAGGTCAGACCAGGTAAAGTTGGCAGGTTTCATCCCCCTGAACTAACTGTGTTGTTAGAACAATCCTGACAATTTCACAGTGCACTGCTGTTACTAGTCTTGGGTTGTCTTCTCTGATAACCCTTTACCCAAAAACGGTAGCACTGTGAAATTGTCAGGATTGTTCTAACAACACAAAATGGTAACTACCATTTTTCTCTGTTTTGATTTTGTCAAGCTTTCTGTTCACTTCCCGAATTTTACGCCAAGCTTATTGAAGTGGGTTTTCTTAAGGTTTAAGAAACCTTAAATCAATCCATGACCTGGTCCCTGTTTCTGTATCACCATTTCCCTGCTTTTGGACATAGAATGAGCTGGTGAGAGTCATCTAAACCACAATGGAACTGACTCCAGCAGCACATGTAGCTGGACTGGCTTACATTACACTCCAAATGCCACATGTAACTGCCAGGCATGTTGCTTTGTTACAGAGTCAAATCATTACTCACAGTTTTAGAAATAACGGTGAGGGAAGAAAGAACAAAGGTTTATGTCAGACAGACTGGTGCCTGAAGACAGATGGAGAGCTTTCAAAATACAAACACATTCGATTGTGATCAGCATTTTTTTTTGCTTCCCCTGAAAATTGTTTTGGAGGTCACCAGTCAAATAGAAGAGCTTCTCCTCCGAGATAAGTGCTGAACCAAATAAAGCAATAACTGCTGCAAAAGTGTACTAAGATCCATCTGTATCTATGTAAGGGAGAGAGCACAGAGACACCATGGGCACAACTAACTGGATCTGAACAAGGGTTCAATTCCCGCCTCAGGCGACTGACTGTGTGGAGTTTGCACATTCTCCCTGTGTCTGCGTGGGTTTCCTCCGGGTGCTCCGGTTTCCTCCCACAGTCCAAAGATGTGCAGGTCAGGTGAACTGGCCATGCTAAATTGCCCGTAGCGTTAGGTAAGGGGTAAATGTAGGGGTATGGGTGGGTTGTGCTTCGGCGGGGCGGTGTGGACTTGTTGGGCCGAAGGGCCTGTTTCCACACTGTAAGTAATCTAATCTAATCTAATCTAAAAAAAAGGGTTACATCTAAGAGTGGACGAAGCATGAAACCTTCTCAATTGCTCTCCGAGTTCACAGTGGATTTTCTATCTTCTCTCACTAATTCTGTTGGTATCCACATATCTATCTCTTCAGTTCTGAAATACTCAATAACAGGTTGCACAAGGATTCCAAAGGTTTGAGTGATGAAATTGTTCCTCACTGAAATCTTGGATGGTCTGCCCCTTGTTCTGAGATTGTGACCAGTAGTTCTAGACTCCCTCCCTGGGGGTTGGGGGCAACATCCTGCCAGCATTCGCCCTTCCAAGCTCCTTAAAAAACACATTTCAGTTCAATCACTCTTCATCAGACAACCTCCTAATCCCAAGACCCAATCCATTAAATACTTATTGATTTTCAAACTGAGGCACATATTTCCTTCCATAAATAAGGCGACTGTTACCCTGTTATGATCCCAGCTGATGTTACTACTGGATAAGTAAGAATCTGGAATGAAATCTAACTTGATAGAGGGCTTTTTTTTTAATTTGCTAAGTTAATGTGGCAGTCTTTCACTGAAACATAAGCAAATAGGAGACAACAGGACCGGTTTATATCTATAAAATAGAAGTTTATTACACAAAAGGACTCAAATTAAAATACCGACCTAAATATAACATAGGATGAAAGATTTCAAAACACATGACAAACGAAAGCACCAACTATTCTCCCCAATATCGTAATTTTACAGATACTCAAAAGTCAAAGCAATTTTCCTTCCCTTTAAATTTTAAAATTTGACTTCACTGCTTCTTCTCAGTTTCTGCCCTGTGAGCTATGAAGCCTTTTCCTTGAACAAACACATTAATGGAATCTTAGCCTTCCTCAGCTTTGAATAACCAATGTAGATTTTGAACTGAACACACCTGGACTGGGAGTTCCACACAATACACTATTTCGCTAAGGGAACTTATTTCCTTAAAAACTCTGAAAACCCTTCTTTTCAAGTAGAGGCTTTGATTGCTACTGACCAGACTCAGGTCTCCTTCAGATTAAACCAAATTTTTTAAAAACTAAATACAAAGTAACTTCCTCAACCTAGATTCTACTGCAGCTGAAGTCTTAATGTTTTATTTCTCCTGTTGTAAGTGCCCAGAATATTAAAAAAAAAGCTTCCATAACACTCCTGGAAGCCTTGCAGACAAATTCCCTCTAACACACATTGTTTTTAAGTCATAGTAGAAAGTCTGACCCTAGTTAATTCTTAAAACCATTTACAAAAATAAACTAATACTCATATGCCACTAGTTTAAAATCCAAATTCTAAACGATATTAATACGCGTAAATCACATTCCTTTCATCATAATTCAACAAGTTATAATGCAGGTAAATGAGCAGGTAACCTTCTTTTGGAAATGGTGACTTTTCTACAACATTGGCTAAGGTAGAAAAATTAAAATAAAACATTTTAAACTTTGGGACAGGTATACATTAAATCCAGAGACTGAGTTATGAATAATGGAGAAAAGTGAGTGCTACCCACAACGGTCTCAGGACTTCTGAATACTTGCCTATTGAAAGAAATCAACATTCAAATGCTTATCAGATAATAAATCACCTTCATTCATGACAGTGCAAGGGTTAATGCCAAACTTACTTCTATGAAGAATATACATTTGTACCCATTTTCAGCAACAAGTGCCTAAGTAGATGATTCAGCTCTTTCTCTTTCAGATTGCTACCATTACAAAAATCAGTCACCAAATCAACTCCCTCGATTAGGAAATAGGTGAACCCAAGGATACAGCAAAGACTATTTGGCCTTAGCATCATTCGAGTTGCAGTGCTGTAGATCGGAGTTGCAGATTAGCAGTGCACCTAGTCAAATTGCTCTAACATTGGCATCTACATAGACTCATAGTCATAGAGATGTACAGCATGGAAACAAACCCTTATCATCCATGCTGACCAATCCAGTCCCACCTGCCAGCACCCGGTCCATATCCCTCCAAACCCTTCCTATTTACCCATCCAGATGCCTTTTACATGTTGCAATTGTACCAGTCTCCACCAGCTCACCTGGCAGCTCATTCCGCATATGTACCACTCTCTGTGTGAAAAAGCTGCCCCTCAGAACCCTTTCATTCTTCCCCCTCTCACCCTAAACCTATGCCCTCTAGTTCTGAACTCCCCCACCCCAGGAAAAAGACTTTGCCTATTTATCCTATCAATGCCCCTCATGATTTTGTAAACCTCTATAAGGTCACCCCTCAG
The DNA here is from genome assembly GCF_004010195.1 of Chiloscyllium plagiosum. NCBI lineage: Eukaryota > Metazoa > Chordata > Chondrichthyes > Orectolobiformes > Hemiscylliidae > Chiloscyllium > Chiloscyllium plagiosum. Next base: position 63,712,000 of record NC_057726.1, on the reverse strand, counting down.
TCTCCGACTCTCCAGGAAAAACAGCCCCAGTCTGTTCAGCCTCTCCCTATACGCGAATCCTCCAACCCTGGCAGCATCCTTGTAAATATTTTCTGAACCCTTTCAAGTTTCACAACATCTTTCCGATAGGAAGGAGACCAGAACTGCATGTAATATTCCAAAAGTGGCCTAACCAATGTCCTGTACAGCCGCAACATGACCTCCCAACTCCTGTACTCAATACTCTGACCAATAAAGGAAAGCATACCAAACATCATCTTCATTATCCTATCTATCTGCGAGTCCACTTTCAAAGAGCTATGAACCTGCACTCCAAGGTCTCTTTGTTCAGCAACACTCCCTAGGACCTTACCATTAAGTGTATAAGTCCTGCTAAGATCTGCTTTCCCAAAATGCAGCACCTCGCATTTATCTGAATTAATCTCCGTCTGCCACTTCTCATCCCATTGGCCCAGATCCTGTTGTAATCTGAGGTAATCTTCTTTGCTGTCCACTACACCTCCAATTTTGGTGTCATCTGCAAACTTATTAACTATACATCATATGCTTGCATCCAAATCATTTATGTCCATCTGACAATACAAGACCTTGTCCTGTCCACAAAAAAAAACAGGACAAGGCTCATCCAACATGTTACCATCCATCAGATAGCTCCTCAATCATGAGCAAAGTGCACAAGAGCCATACCTAGTTCTTCAAGGTAGTGTCCTAGGCCCAAATATTTTAGGCCCTTCATTTGAAAGGTCTGAAGTGTAGATACTCTCTGATGATTGCAGAGTGCTCAGTTTTATTTGCTCCTTCCTGAAAGACTGAAGCAGTCCACCTCTGCCTTCCAGGACCACATTCAGGTTTGGACTGATATGTTCCACATTCTATGAAAGCACAAGCCTTGGGTTTGTTGAAACAGCGAGGAGAAAGTGAGGAGTGCAGATGCTGGAGATCAGAGCTGAAAATGTGTTGCTGGAAAAGCGCAGATCAGGCAGCATCCAAGGAACAGGATGCTTATGCCCGAAACGTCGATTCTCCTGCTCCTTGGATGCTGCCTGACCTGCTGCGCTTTTCCAGCAACACATTTTCAGCTTTGTTGAAACAGCATCAATTTGCCCAAACGAATGATTCACATTGTGAATAGAACAAGTGAATGTATACAGTCACAAAAGTTTACAGTACAGTAGGCCATTCAACCCATCGTTTCTATACCGGCTCCCGAGAGAGCTATGCCACTAGTCCCACTCTCCAGCCTTGCTCCTTTGCTCTCTGAACTAATTTCTTACAAAGATATATCCAGTTATTTTGTGAAGCTCCCACAAAATCCACCTCCACCAGTCTCCCAGGCAGCGCATTCCAAATCCTAATTAGTCTCGGAGTAAAGAGGTTTCTCCAACATCTCACCCCTAAGGTCTCTTGCTGACAAGCTTGAAATTATGGCATCCCGCTAGTTGCTGACATCCCCAACTAATGGAAATAGAATATCCTGCTTCACCCAGTCTGGACTGTTCATAATTTTGAACACCTCAGTAAGATCACCTCTTAACCTTCTCTGGTCCAAGGAGAATAAGCTCCATCTTTCTAACCCTTCCCTGTGCCTGAAATGGCTAACTCCAGAAAGGGAGACATTACTAATATCGTCGCCCCCAACACCAACTCGCAGAAATCAGTGTCACTGAGTCAAAAACTGTGAATCCTCTCCCTCATGGAATTGAGTGTCTACCTATACCAGGTGGACTGCAGCAACACAAGAAGGTTGCTCAGCACCACTTTCTCAAGGAGCAGGCCAAGCCAGCAACACCCACGACCCATGAATAGGTTTTTCAAATCTGCATCAGCTACTAATGTGTGTCAGGATTGGAGGAGAGAGAGCACGTACTAAAGTATAGAGTGTTTGCAGCTTAATTCCCAGGATGGCAGGACTGACATATGAGAAAAGACTGGATTGACTGGGCTTGTACTTGGAGTTTAGAAGAATGTTGGGGGCAGGTCTCATAAAAGCGTACGAAACCCTGATGGGACTGCACAGGCTAGATGTGGGAGGAACGTTCCTCATGTTGGGGGCAGTCCAGAACTCAGGGTCGCAGTCTAAGGATGAGGGGGCAGTCAATCAGGACTGAGACGAGGAAGAATTTCTTCACTGAGAGAGTTGTGAACCTGTGGAATTCTCTCCCACAGGAAGTTGCTGGGGCCAATTCATTAGATGCATTCAAGAGGGATGCGGGCGTGGCCCTTATGGCTAAAGCGAATGAGGGGTATGGAGATAAAGTGGGAATGGGATGCTGAGATTGCATGATCTGCTATGATCATATTGAATGGTGATGCAGGCTCGAAGGGACGAATGGCCTCTTCCTGCACATTTTTTTTATGTTTCTATGATAATAGGGGCATAGAGTATAACAGCAAGGTGGTGACGTAGAATTAGTATCAGATATAATACAGCCTAAGCTGAAGCACTGTGTATAGTTCTGATTGCCATTTAAGAAAGATGTGAATGCATTAGAGAAAGGACAGAAGAGATTTACAACAATGATTCCAGGGATGAGAAGTTTCAGGTACAATGGCAGGTTAGAGAAGTTGGGACTACTTTCCTTCGAGAAGTTTGGACTGAAGTACTCAAAACCATGAGGGGTGTGGGCAGAGTAAATCAGGAAAAAAGTCTTTTCCACTTACAGCAGATCAAAACTCAGAGACCACGGATGTAAAACTGTTTTCAAATGAAGCAGAAGTGGTAGGAGTATATTTTCGTCCCCCCACTGCTGCCTCACAGCGCCAGGGACCTGGGTTCGATTCCAGCCTTGGGTGGAGTTTGCACGTTCTCCCAGCGTCTGCGTGGGTTTCCTTCGGGTGCTCCGGTTTCCTCCCACTGTCCAAACACGTGCAGATTAGGTGAATTGGCTGTGCTAAATTGCCCACAGTGTTCAGGGATGTATAAGGTTAGGTTAGTCCAGGGAAATGTAGAGTAATAGGGTGGGGGAATTGGGTCTAGAAAAGTTATTCTTCGCAGGGTCGGTGTGGATATGTTGGGGCCAAATGGCCTGTTGGCACACTCTAGGGATTCCATGATTCTATGAAGCAAGTGGTGAGGGAATGGAATGGAATGCAATGCCTTGGAGGCAGGTTCAGGTAAGGCTTTCTCCAAGGAATCAGATGGCTATTTGAAAATGCAAGCGGAAAGGGTTATGGGGAGAAACCAGGGAAGCAGTCAGTGCATTCATGATGGGGCCAAAAGGCCTCGTGTTGCTCCAGAACCATTCTCTGTGATTAAACAGAGCCACGGTTAAGTTTTCTGGCTTGGTGTCAGATTTTATATGAAGGCAGCAATTATTTCTTTGACTCCTTCACCTTTCTCAAAATATTGGTGTCCTGATTATTTAAGCAGAGCTACAACTTCTGCTGAAAAGCTGAACCTGCAGGATGAGCTTCGATGCGACCTGATGTTTTTCAGGAATGGCGCTTTTTTTTTTTGCAACTGGTTTTAAAAAAGACTCTCTTCAGCCTTTGGCAGTTTTGCCAAACAAAACTCATCTTGCAGCAAAACCTACAAGTGACAGTCAGGTAACATTGAAGGGTATTTCTTCTGCACACCCACTAAATGTTCTCTGCAGCAGTGTGAAACATAGTGGGAAGGATAGACAGTGCAGATGACAAGTCTCAATTACAGTCTTTTACCTTCACAGTCAAAACCATTATCGCCAAACTATTCCCGACTATATTTTCTTTTTTAAAGTAAGTAATTCAATTTAAACTGGGTAATTCGTTTAAAAAGGACTGCAATCACATTTAGGTAAAGGCTATTTTTTTTTACCAAACGTTACGGAAAGGATGAAGCAATCACAGAACATACAAGACCTGCCTTCTCCAATTGCAATGGTCAGGTATTCCACAGCACCAAATGGCTGATTTGGTCAGTAAAATGGAGGTTCAAATCACTCCTATTAAAACTGCAATGTGCTTCGCTGTGATTTTAACAAGCTGGGGATATAGACCTGTAATTGTTCTGAGGAAGGGTCACTCAACCCGCAACGTTAACCCAGACTCCTCTCCACAGATGCTTCCAAACCTGCTGAGCTTTCCCAGCAATTTCTGCTCTTGTTTCGCATATAGACGTTTATTGCCTTACAAAGCTATGATATTTCCCACAAAGGCACAGTGTGAATGCTCTCATCAGCAGCTGACAAAATCTGAAACAAGTGTGGAAAATAAATGGAGTTAAAAACCAAACCTGCAAAGGAAACATCAATAGGGGCTGCGGTAACAGTCTGAAATCGTTGTGTTCAGAAGACCATAAATTGCCTAGTAAAAAGACAACGTGAATTTCCTGGAGTTTATGTTGAGCCTGAGTGTCACACACAAGGAAGTGAAGGATAGAAGTGTCAGTGACAGAGCAAAGCTCAGAATTAAAACTGCAGGCAATTTGAAAATCGGCAGTATGCTGGCAACCAGAACTGAACCTTTACCTAGTCTGCATTTAGTCTCTCCATTGGAGAACATACTGCACTGCGAGCAGTGAATGCAGTATATTAAATTCAAAGCTGTACAAGTAAACTGCCACATCACCTGGAAGGCCTTGCACACGGAGGAGAGAAAGAGGGTCAAAAGGCACGTGTTGCAACTCCACTGTTTATATGAAAGGATGTTGTAGGAAGGGAAAGTGTGTGTGTCAGGGAGTTGACTAAGACGTTGACCAGGCTGTGGTGGAGGGCACATTCCTGTTTCATTATTCTGAAGGTGCGTTGGAGGGTAACATCAGAATTGGTGGGGGACCATCGGTTTTGTACAGAAGTCGGTAGGGTATTGGGTGGCAACACGGGAAATCCTATCGTGGTTCGGTGAGGCAGGGCTACGGATCAGGGAACGGGATGGCATAGAGCATCCCGTTAGCCACTGTGGGGGGAATACGCTCAAAAGTTCACTTTTTGTAATAAACAGCACAAGCTATTGTATAATAGTGCATGCAAACATATGAATTAGGAGCAAGATTGGTTACTGAGCCCCTTGAAATTGTTCCACTGTTCAATACAATCATGACTGATCTGACTGTAACTTCAAATCTGCACTCCCACCCCACCTGGATCATTTTCGACCGCTTTGCTTAACAAGAATCTATCTCTGCCTTAAAATATTCAAGGAGTTTGCTTCCACCACCATTTCAGGAAGAGAATGTCAACGATAGTTTTTTTTTCCATAATATGTGGGTGACCTCTGATTTTTAAACAGTAACCGCTTCACCCACAACACAAAACATCCTCCCCACATTGAGCCTGTCAAGACCTTAGTGAGTTTTGAGAAGACTTGTAGCTCTGGTTGAGGGTCTGGATGTAGGTTTGCTCGCTGAGCTGGAAGGTTCGTTTCCAGACGTTTCGTCACCCTACTCGGTAACATCTTCAGTGGGCCTCAGGCGAAGCACTGTTCATCATTGTGGCTTTCTATTTGTTTCTTGGGGTCGGTGATATCATTTCCTGTGGTGATGTCATTTCCTGTTATTTTTCTCAAGAGGTGGTAGATGGGGTCTAACACGACGTGTTTGTTGACCTCTCAGGATTGCTTCTGTTTCAATCAAATGACTTCTGGTTTTTCTAACCTCCAGCAGGTACAAACGTAGCCTGCCTTAGCCTTCCTCATAATGCAATCCCCCATTCCAGCCAATCCCCTGGCAAGTCTCATCTGCAGATGCATGGATATCTTTCCTTAAATAAGGTGACCAATACTATTTGCAGCATTCCTGACTTGGTCTTACTAGTGCCCTGTATTACTGAAACATAACCTCACTACTTATGTATTCAATTCCCTTGTGATAAATTGTTACATTCTATTAGCTTTCCTAATTACTTATTGCACCAGCATAGTAACCTTTTTTGATTCATGTACGAGGTCACACAGATTTCTCTCCGACTGAGCTCTGCAATCTCTCACCACTTAGTTCCTATGGTTTTTTTAAAAAAAACTTCTTCCTTCTGAAAGAGACTGTTTCACATTTTTTCCCATTATGCTTAGTTTGTCACATCTTCGACAACTCATCAATCTGCATATTTTTGTAGCCTCCTCTTCACGACTTACTTTACCATATTTCTCTTTGGCCTTTTCTCCCCTCTTTGTCTTACCATGTCCTCTCAAATTTAAGTCCTTTGTTACCACTATTTATTTATTTTAAAATCATCATGACCTTTTGAGGTGCTGCTTCTTAATTTGGCGCCGAGCTCCTCTTCCTGACCACAGAGAGCGTGCTTCTTTGTGCAGCCTATATCATCAGTGCCTGAAATAACTCCACACTTTTTACTAACGCATGGAGAGTCCTGGACACTGATCCAGCTCCCTCAGAGCCAGCTCTCGGGGTGAACAGAACCTCTGACACTCCCATTTATATCTGTCAGCCGGGGCTCCCTAATTGGGGCTGTCGGTCTGGTCCAATCAAGGAACTCGGATTCTGCAATCCGCCTGGCTGACCCTGTTACGATCACTACATCCCTCCCAGTCTAAGTTCAGGGATGTCAGCCTGGTCTTTTCTTTGCAGCCTTGCCTGGGGCATTTTTGTACTGGGTCCAGTTCCTCTGACTCAGCCCCTGACGTGGGCAGCATCTACAGGATTGGAGGCAGCCTCTTGCTCACAGAGTGGCTTGGAAGGAATTCATTCTCCTCCTCAAGCAGTCTCGGCTGTGACACCCACCAAGTCCATCGCACAGCGCGAGGTTTCTTCGGCACCAGGAGGTTGGGAAGGTACCCACAGCTGTTCTGAAGAGCTGGGCACGTTTTACGTCCGCCCCACTCGCGGGTTTGCAGCTTTCATGTGGTCCACGTGCTCGTCCCCAGACCGCCTCACCTACGCAAAACTTCATGTGTCACTGGACCTGACCTCGCGTCGACCTCCCCTCTTACCCACGCAGGACCATTCCTGTGACTTCAGCACCAAACGTCCTCCCCTCAAGTAAACGGTCTTTCTTGCTCAGTGGAGTCGTGTGTCCACCACTGGCGTTCCTGGTGCAATTTCACCCTCCCCCATGGTCCAGGAATGATCAGATTTAATCCGGAGTCTTCACCCCATGAACAACTCTGCTGGGACTATCCCTGTAGCTGCCCAAGGGGTGGTCTGATAATCAAATAGGAATTGGGACTGTTTGGTATCGAGTGAAGGTGTAGGCTATTTCTTAACGCCAGCCGTCAAACTTTAGATTGCTCTTTCCATCAGACCATTGGATGATGGATGGTACGGAGCTGACCCTTATATGCCAAAGGAGAAAGTGAGGTCTGCAGATGCTGGAGATCAGAGCTGAAAATGTGTTGCTGGAAAAGCGCAGCAGGTCAGGAAGCATCCAGGGAACAGGAGAATCGACGTTTCGGGCATAAGCCCTTCTTCAGGAATGTAGAGGGAGGAAGAGAGCTTCTTCAAGGAAGGCATCCTTGTAAGAGGATTCGCAGTAGGTTGAAATCTTTGAGGAGAAAGTGAGGTCTGCAGATTCCTGAAGAAGGGCTTATGCCCGAAACGTCGATTCTCCTGTTCCCTGGATGCTGCCTGACCTGCTGCACTTTTCCAGCAACACATTTTCAGCTAATATGCCAAATGTCGATTGACTTTAGGAAATATTCTAATTCCCTGCTGGTAACAGATGGCCCTTCATCTGTGATCAACACTTCCCGGGAGTCAGTGTATTGCAAATGATGTGCGCAGATTTTCTATTGTCGTCCCCGTGTTTGACGAATGAATTCTATGTACATCCAGCCACACCAAGTGGGCATCCACAATGAATAAGAACATTACATGCTGACTATGCAGATGCGTTTGTGGGCGCAACCGAGTCCAAGGTTTACCTGGGCATTCCTTGTGAATGTGGGGGAGCTGCTGACAATAATTACTGTCCTTGTTGGCACTCTGGGCACTGTCCCACCAACGTGGCCACCAGATATAACTTCTCGCCAACTTCTTCATTTTGGAAACCCTTGGTGGAGTTTCAGCCAGTACCTGGCAGTAACCTTTGCTCTGGACAATCACTCTCGCTCCCCACAGTAACTTGCCGTCTCTATAGTGATCTGGTCTTGCCGGGTCCAGATAGGTTTCAATTCTAGTTGCGATGGCCCATCACCAACAGTTCTTTTAATTTTGCCAGGACCAGATCTTCCTGCGTTCACAGTGGGATATGGTCAGCAGCAACCAGAAAGGTGTCCAGAAAGTTTAAAACCAGGACAGGCTCTTCCAGTGGTGGCACCACCCATGGTGTAAATGCCAGAGGGAGGCAGCTCAAAACATCTGCATTTGCTTCTTAGCCTCCCCGACAGTGTTCCGGCTTGTAACTGTACACACAGAGTGAAAGCCCACTGCTAAATTCAATCTGAGGCTATGGGCATCACGGCTTTGTCCTCTTGGAGCAGACCTAGCAGGGGTTTGGGGTCTGTTACGATTATAAATTGATATCTGTAAAGGTACTAGTGTAACATTCTCACACAGAAGATGACCGCCAAACCTTCCTTCTTGATCTGGGCATGTCTGTGACCCAACATATCGTGCAGGGAGACATCGCATGTCAGCACTAGATCTTGCTTGGGATCGCCATGTGCCAACACCCTGGATGACGATAGCTGCTTCTTCACCTCCCTCCATCTTCACTATGAGGGCATTTCAAAGGTTGATCCTTTTTCAATAGCAGATGGAAAGCTGCCAGGATGGAAGCCAAGTTCGGCATGAACTTCCCATAATAATTCACAAATCCAAGGAAGGACCTAAGCTCCGATACCGACGTGGGAGCCAGGGACACCTTTGATCACCCTCACTTGATCTTCCAAGGGTGTAACCCAGTCTTGCAGACTCTGTAGCCCAAGTAGGTCACTTAGTGTGCCCGGAACACACACTTTGTCCCTCCTAAAGGGATGTGCCCACTTGGGAGAAATGTCTGAGGACTATCTTCAGATTCTCCAAATGCTCTTTATTGGTCTTCCCTGTTATTAGTACTTCATCCAACTCAACGGCAACCTGGGGTAGACCTGGTAAAATGTTATCCTGATGATACTCTAAATGGTAGAATCATATATTAGTCCTATCTGTCATAAGCATTAATTGCAGCATACTTTTGGAAGTCCTCACCTAACCACAATTGCAAGTACACATGGCTCATGTCAAGTTTTGCCAAGGGCAGCTGCACCACCCCCACCCCCACCGCCAGTATTGTGTATAAATATAAAAATAAATATAAATCCTCTATAAATCCAGCTGTGAGAAGCAGTTCACCATTTGTTTAAAATCCCCACAGAGGCAAACTGAGCCGACAGGCTTCACAATCGGTACAATCGATGCTGCCCATTCCGCAAACTGAACCGATTTGGTGATTCCTTCGCTTTCCAAGCTTCTCATTTCTGCCTCTACTTCTGCCCATTCGGCAAGTGGCATTGGGCAGGCCTTGCAGAGTCATGGAATTGCTTCCTGGTCAATATGCACTGTGGCTTTGGCTCCTCTGATAGTCCTTAGAACTTCCTGAAAATCTTTCAGGTATTTAATTTGGACTTCACTCAGGCAGCCATTTTCGAATTGAAAAAAAAAGAGCCAATCAAGGTGAATCTCTCTCAGCCAATTCCGCCCGATTAAGCTTGGGCCTGAGCCTCTCTCCACAATCAGTGGGAACTGAACCAACTGCTTCTCATATGAGGCCAGAATCAAAGTTGTCCCCTTAATCTGTAAAGGCTCCCCGGTATAGTTTCGCAGTCTAGCTGAGGTCTTACATAAACTTAAGGGTGGAGTCTAGAATGAATTTTGGGAGAGACTGGTTATGCAACCACTGAAAGGGCCAGACCAGTATTGACCTCCATTCGGACCAGGTGACTATTTAACCACTTGTTTATTTTGATTTGTTCTGATTAACATGTTGCTAAGCAACTTAACTGTTCCAAGCCAAATGCAGGCGGGCTTTCTAGGGTGTGCACTCCCCTGGACACCAGCCTGAGTTGTCTTACTCAATTTACGGCCTTGCTGTCTCGAGACCACATACTGGCAGCAACTACAATGACCTGACGGCCCGAATCCTGAAGAAAATGTTAACCGTTTGGCAGAGGCTTGGCTTTGTTTTGCTGTGGGCTGACTTAGAGTCCCTCTGTTCAGGATATGTCCTGAGTGAGGCTTTGCGATTAACTGGTGTTTCTCAAGCTCAGTTGGACTGGTAAGGGTATCCACTTCCACTCAGATGCTCTGTAGCCCACATGCTCCACTTCCTGCCTTTTCTAATGACAAGGCCAGTTGTGGTGCCTGTTTGAAGTCCAGTTGGGGTTCAGCCAGTAGGTGCTTTTGCATGGTCATTAACTCCACCAACCAAACAGTCTCTCAGCATCTCATTCAGGATTAACCAAAGTCACATGCTTCTGCCAGTCGTGTTAACCTTGTCAAAAATCCCGACATGGATTCCCTGGGTTCTCAAAGAACCAAGTAAAATCGACAGCGTCTCAGATTTAGAGATGGTCTGGAGTTATAGTAGGATTTTTTACAAATGTTTTGCATAGTTTAGCTGGTTAATTTTCTTCACAATCGAGTCAAAGTTCTATGTTTTAGGAATGTGAATTTGAGCTAATCAAACAATTGTTGATCTTAGGGTATTAGATCCCAGCATCCAAAGTACGTATACCCGAATGATTACTCAACAAATTAACTACTAAAGCAACATCCACTCCACACTGACCAACTCTCGCAGCTGCCTCAGTTACACCAACCCCAGGCACCACTTCTTTCAAGGACTCAATTCCATTCTCCTTGTTTCACCATTGGCCTGACAATGCAACTAAGGATTTAACCACATATCTCCCTTCTTTTTCAAACTTAGGATTCCTCCACCACTCCATCCGTACCAGTTTCCTGCACTGTGCAACGATCACATTTCTCAAGCACTTCTTTTGCTGTCAAGGTGCTGCAGAGAAGGTGCAGAGAGCACGGTCAGAATTAACATTTGAGATGTCCGTTCCAAAGTGTTAATCACAGCAGGAACGGAACTGCTCTTGAATCTGTTCAAACCTTTTTCAAACGTATTTTCAAACCTTTACCTTCTGCCTGATGGAAGAAGGTGGAGGAGAGTGTAACCGGAGTAGGAGGAGTCTTTGATTATGTTGGCTGCTTTCCCTGGGCAGTGGGAAGTACAGATGGAGCCAATGGATAGAAGGCTGGCTCACCTGATGGACTGGGCTGTGTTCACAACTCCCTGTAATTTCTTGTGTGCTTGGAAAGAGCAGTTGCCAGACCTGGCGCTGTGTGATTATTAACTTTTTCTACCCCAGTCCATCACCGGCACCTCCATATCTTTGCTGTCAAACACAGAAATGGTCAGTGGTCACATGAAGCACAATAGGAAGTGCACGTCTACGTTTAATAGAGTCCCTCCAGTGTGGAAGCAGACCATTTGACCCATTCAGTCCACACCGACCGTCCGAAGTGCATCCCACCCAGACTCACACACCTGTCCCTACAACCTTGCATTTCCCACGGCCACCTAACCTGCACATCTTTGGACTGTAAGAGGAAACCGGAGCACCCAGAGGAAACTCACGCAGACACGGGGAGAATGTGCAAACTCCACACTCCACACAGACAGACAGTCGCCAGAGGGTGGAATCAAACCCAGGTCCCTGGCACTGCGTGGCAGCTGTGCTAACCACTCTGCCACCGTGCTGCCCAGTTCCTTTAGATGTTTGAAACATTCCTGGGGGGCATTTGCCCTGAAACAGCTGTCAAAGTCAGAAGCAACATCTGTTGAAACTCATTGCCAATTCAATAAACAGGCACTTCACTGTGTATGCCTCAGTGGAAGAAATAGTCAAAAAGTATGGTGCTGGAAAAGCACAGCAGGTCAGGCAGCATCCGAGGAGCAGCAGCATAAGCCCTTCG
>NC_057726.1:63670159-63700114 GCF_004010195.1 Chiloscyllium plagiosum | reverse complement strand
GTGATCCCATGTGGTTGAAGGTCCCTAGGGAGAAGATGAAGTACTCTTCCTCCAGGCGTCGGATGGCCTTTGATTTGGCAGTGGGGGATGGCCCAGGACTTGCACGCTCTTGACAGAGTGGGAGGGGGCGTTGAAGTGGTCGGCTACAGGGTGGTGGGTCCCAGAGATGTCAGCCAGTCTTCTTAGTTAATTTTATTGCTAAAACTCACATCGTCAGAGATGCAGAGGTTATGAATATGAAAAAAATAAAATTACCAATATGCCCAATCTCTATATAGAGTCATGAGGGTTTACAGTGCAAAATGGGACCCTTTGATCCAACTCATCCATGTTGACCAAGTTTCCCAAACCAAACGAGTCCCATTTGCCAGCATTTGGCCCATACCCCTCTAAACCCTTACTTATTCACACACCTCTCCAAATGTCACTTAAACGTTGCAACTGTACCAGCCTCCACCACTTCCTCTGCCAGCTCATTCCATGTATGCGCCACCCTCTGCGTGAAAAGGATGTCCCTCAGGATCCCGCACACACAGCCCCACTATTGCTGCCCAAGGTTGCAAAAAAACAGACAAGATGATTCAGCAAAGTATCCAATATTAAAACTCGGCCAAGTGACAGGTCAGATGGAAATCTAATCAGGGATTGCCCAAAGGTGGGCTCGCAACTGAAGGGCCCCTTCCCACAGTAGCTACTGGTATTGAAGTTTCTCACTGGGACAGTTTGTCTGCAGTCAGGGCTGAGGCAAGACCTTTGCTGATTCACAGAATTCTACCGGAACAAGTCCCAGACTGGAGCACTGGCATCATCACTTGCATATTCCATTATACTACAACCAGAATCATATGACCTAGGATCACAAGGAGGCCATTTGGCCCATTAAGTCAGTGCCATTATTCAATGGCTGATCTGGTCATCCTCAGCTCCACTTTCCTGCCTTTTCCCCATAACCCTCAATTTCCCTTACTATTAAAAATCTGTCTGTCTCACGCTTGAATGTACCTAATAACCCAGCCTCAACAGCCCTCTGTGCTCATTAATTCCACTACACGCAGAAGAAATCCCTCCTCATCCCTGCCTCAAACACGTGACCCCTTATTTTGAGATTATATCCTTTGGTCCTATATTCTTCCACAAGGGGAAACACCCTTTTTGCATTTACCTTGTCAAGTCCAACAAGAATCTTACATGTTTCACCAAGGTCACCTCAAATTCTTCTCAATTCCAACAAGGCCCAGTCTACTCAATCTCTCCTCATAAAGCAGTCCCTCCATAAGTGGTATCAGATGAGTGAACCTTCACTGGACTGCCTCCAATGCCCATATATCATTCCTTAGATAAGAGGATCAAACCTGTTCACAATATTGTGCCTGTGGCTAGACTAGTGCCTTGCATAGTTTTACGAAAACCTCCTGACTTATCTAATCCATTCCCTCTGGAATGAGTGCGGCTTTACATTTTATGTTACTACAAAGGCTAATACTAATTTGATTAGATTAGATCCCTGACAATGTGGAAACAGGCCCTCCAGCCCAACAAGTCCACACGGACCCTATGAAGAGTAACCTACCCTGACTAATGCACTGAACACTATGGGCAATTTAGTATGGCCAATTCACCTAACCTGCACATCTTTGTGATTGTGGGAGGAAACCCACACAGACATGGGGAGAGTGCACAAACTCCACACAGGCAACAGTGCTAACCACTGAGTCACCATGCCACTCCCAGGACTGATTCCGTCCAATCTGAACTACAAAAGGTACTTCACGAATGAGGGTTTCCCAACATATTTCTCACCCAGACATCGAGTAGCAGCTTCAGGTAGTCACACAAAACATACGCCATAAATATTTTTGTGTTTAATAAAAAGGTTGCATATGCCAGGAGCACTGCAACACTCCTAGATTTCACCTTCACGAATGAGAATCATTCTCTTTATGACAGCTTCCTCAGTTCAGTGCCTGATTCACTGTGTGTGGGTGTTAGCACCTTAGATGAGAAAGCTCTGCCTTTCATTTTCAATTAAGCCAGCTGACAGGAAAAGCAATTACAGGCAGATCCGGGCAGGATGGGAGAACAGGTCCATATCTTGCAAATGTCACCTTATGTAATTAAATGCATCTTTATTCACACCGGGGGGGGGGGGGGGGTGGGCAACATACGTCATCATCCTGCAGGGCTGCAAGTTTAAAGGTGGTGGTGCATAAATCATAAAATGCCCAACCAATTGCATGGGTCTACTGCAAACTCGTTCAATCCTGTGCACCCTTTATAATACTGTGGTTAGTCCTCATTTATATTGTCGAGTATGGCATTTTAAAGTGTTATCAAGACAGCAGAAAATATTCTGAGGAGAGCTACAAGATTGACATTATGATAATAAAGAATGTTTCAATTGGATAAGTTGAGATAATGGTGAGATGGGGACAGGAAAATATGGCTTCTGTTAATTTCTTTAAATAATGTGTAACTGTGTGCAAACAGTGGGTGTAAATTGTGGTTTTGCTGGAATACAAACTGACAGCTTGTTTGAGTTTGATAACTTTTACTTTTAATCAACCTGTTCACACATACCTCTAGAGCTGGTGCGACTTGAACGCGTACCGCCTGGTATAAAGGGAGGAATACTACCACTATGCCTGTAATACTGAATGCTAAATAAATGTATTAAGATTAGGCCTGTCTTCACTGGATTTCCACGTTTGAACATTTATTGTAAGAAAATGTAAATTTTGAGGAGGTCTGACTGATGTTTTTACAATAATGGAAGGATTTGTTTTGGCTTACATAGGTGTGCTGTTTCAGTTACATGGATTAGAGAGCTACAAGGAAAAGATGTCTCCGAGTTATAGAAATGTAGAATTAGCTCTGAGTATCACAGGAACTATTTAATTCCAGTTAACTGACCTACAGAACACTCAAAGAGTACAGCTGCACCAGGAACATGTTAAAGGGAGGCTGCTGAATTCCTGATTGCATTTGGTCTGTCAGAGCATAGCATTCCTGACAACACGCTGGTAAATCTCGTCTGAACCCTCTCCAGCTTAATAATATCCTTCCTATAACAAGGCGACCAGAGGTGGACACAGTGCTCCAGGAGAGGCCTCACCAATGTCCTATACAACCTCAGCACGGCGTCCCAACTGCACACTCAAAGGTCTCAGCAATGAACACAAGCATGTTAAACACCTTCTTAACCACCCAATCTGCATGTGACACAAATTTCAAAGCATCATGTACCTGAACCCCTCAGTCTCTCTGTTCTATAACACCACCCAAGGCCTTATTTTTACTTGAATAAGTCCTGCCCTTGTTTGTTCTACCAAAATGCAATACCTTATGTTTATCCAAATTAAACTCCATCTACCACTCCTCAGCCCATTAACCCAATTGATTGAGATCTTGTTATAATCTTTGATAACTTTCTTCACTGTCTACTGTACCACTAATCTTGCTGTCATCCACAAACTTACTAACCGTACCTTCTACATTCTCATCTAAATCATTTATATACATGACAAGCTAAAGTGGACCAGCACCAATCCCTTGGAACATCGCTGGTCACAGGCCTCCAGTCTGAAAAACAACCCTCCACCAGCATTCTCTGTCTCCTGCCATTAAACTAATTTTGTATCCAACTGGCAAGCTCATCCTGAATCCTAGTATAGTAGAATCTCTGGGTTTGGACAATATTTTGAGTGTTTCCACCTGAAATTGGCCTTTGTTTTTGTTTCTTTGGCTTTTAGTCACTTCCAGAAAAAGAAATTTGGCTACTTAAGAGCATAGGAGAAAGTGAGGACTGCAGATGCTGGAGATCAGAGCTGAAAATGCCCTGAAGAAGGGCTCATGCCCGAAACATCGATTCTCCTGCTCCTTGGATGCTGCCTGATCTGCTGCGCTTTTCCAGCAACACATTTTCAGTACTTAAGAGCATAGCTGACATAGAATCTCACCACAATAGTTTGGGACAGGTTAATGGTTCAGCCATTTTCTTCCTGACATACATTTTTGTTCAATGGCCCCACATGCATGCCACCTGGAAGATTAACAGATCAAAATGGATATGGTGCAAGTTTGTCTATCCTATTCTAAAATAAAGAGTGGAAGGTTTGAGTTATAAGGAGAGGCTGGATAGGCCGAGTCATTTTTCTCTTGAGCGTAGGAGCTGGAGAGTGGCCTTATAAGAGGTTTATAATATCATGAGCGGTATAGAGAAGGTGAATGGCAGGTGTTTTACCTCTAGGGTGGGGGATTTTAAGACTGGGGCATTTTTTTAAGATGAGAGGTAAACAATTTTAAAAAGACATGAGGGGTAATTTGTTTTACAGCGAGTGGCTCATGTGTGGAATGAACTTCCAGAGGAAGTGGTGGATGCGGGTACAGTTACAATGTTTAAAAGCCATTTATGTAAGTACATGAATAAGAGATGTTTGGAGGGATATGGGCCAAAGACAGAGGGTGGTGGTGGAGAGTTGTTTTTCAGACTGGAGGCCTGTGACCAGTGAAGTGCCAGTAGGTGCTGGGTCCACTACTTTTTGTCATTTACATAAATGATTCGGATGCGAGCATAAGAGGTACAGTTGGTAAGTTTGCGGATGACACCAAAATTGGAGGTGTCGTGGACAGCGAAGAAGGTTACCTCAGCTAACAAGAGGATCTGGACCAGATGGGCCAATGGGCTGAGAAGTGGCAGATGGAGTTTACTTCAGATAAATGCGAGGTTCTGCATTTTGGGAAAGCAAATCTTAGCAGGACGTATTCCCTTAATGGTAAGGTCCGAGGGAATGTTGCTGAACAAAGAGACCTTGGAGTGCAGGTTCATAGCTCCTTGAAAGTGGAGTCACAGGTAGATAGGATAGTGCTGGGGCTGTTTTCCCTGGAGCATCGGAGGCTGAGGGGTGACCTTATAGGGTTTACAAAATCATGAGGGGCATGGGTAGGGTAAATAGACAAGGTCTTTTCCCTGGGGTCGGGGAGTATAGAACTAGAGGGCATAGGTTTAGGGTGAGAGGGGAAAGATATAAGACCTAAGGGGCAATGGTTTCACACAGAGGGTGGTATGTGTATGGAATGAGCTGCCAGGGGAAGTGGTGGAGGTTGGTACAATTGCAACATTTCAGCGGCATCTGGATGGGTATAGGAATAGGAAGGGTTTGGAGGGATATGGGCCGGGTGCTGGCAGGTAGGACTAGATTGGGTTGGGATATCTGGTCGGCATGCCCCTCATAATTTTGTAAACCCCTACAAGGTCACCCCTCAGCCTCCAACGCTCCAGGGAAAACAGCTCCAGCCTGTTCAACCTGTCCCTGTAGCTCAAACCCTCCAACCCGTTTCTTGATTTTTCAATCACAAAATGCATGTGGCTGTCTTTATGCGGTCCACATGTGTCTTCACAACGCTCCTGGTGATTAAGCAGCTCATAGGAAGAGGATGCATAAAAACATCCTCATCCTTAAATGATCAGGGAGCTCAGTACAAGGATGTTAAGCCAAAAAGCCATCACCACCCCCACCAAACATTGACGCAAATCTTTGCATCCAATTCGATTCACTCCACAGGATAAAGAAAACAGCCAAAACTGCTCAACACAACAGAAACACGGATTCCCAACAGCACCTCAGGTTTAGTGCAACAGATATGTGTTTTAGTCATAGCTCCGCTACAGTACAAACGGCACTTATGTAACAATATTCAGCTTACTGGTGATTCAAAGTATTGTTTCTGGAGCCCATGTCTTCTTCTGCGCTCAATGCTGATTTAGGATTTTAGTTGTACCTTGGACATTACATACGAGAAAATGCAAAATCCTACATCGACTAATGGACACTTGAAAGTGGAGTTGCAGGCAGATAGGATGGTGAAGGTGGTATTTGGTATGCTTGCCTTTCTGGGCCATTGCATTGAGTACAGGAGTTGGGAGGTCACACTGCAGTTGTCATGGACATTGGTTAGGCCACTTTTGGAGCATTGCATGAAATTCTGATCTTCCTCCTATTGGAAGGAAGTTGTGAAACCTGAAAGGGTTCAGAAAAGATTGACAAGGGTGTTGCCAGGATTGGAGGGCTTGAGCTATTGGGAGAGACTGGACAGGCTGGGATTATTTTCCCTGGAGCGTCAGAGGCTGATGGGTGACCTTGTAGAGGTTTATAAGATCATGAGGGGCATGGATAGGGTGAATAGGGAAGGCCATTTCTTTGGGATGAGGAAGTCCAGAAGGCACAGGTTTAAGGTGAGAGGGTAAAGATATAAAAGGGATCTTAAGGGGTAACTTTTTCACACAAAGGATGGTGCGCATGTGAAGAAGTGGTGGAGGCTGGTACGATTACAACATTTCAAAGGCATCTGGATGGGTATATGAAAAGAAATGGTTTAAAGGAGATGGGTCAATTACTAGCAAATGGGACTAGCTTAAATTAGGACATCTGGTCAGACTGTAAGAGTTGGACTGAAGGGTTTGTTTCTATGCTGTACATCTCCATGACTCTATGACTGACGGAAAACTTTTTATTGTCTTGTCAACTGGGCAGATGTAATGGCTAATGGCCTCAATCTGAGTTCATGGCTTGAATGGAATCAAGATGTTGGATAAATTTTGAGCAGAAAATTACACTGGGAATTCAACAAACAAAAGATGCGAGTCACCTGCACCTTAACACATATATATCCCAATCAAGATCCAGAGGAACAACAAAGAACAGAATAGTTTGCACTGCAGATTAGTATATTCCCCCTATTATTGTAATACAGAATAATTTTGAACAAAGGCCAAATCACTTGGAGAAAAATCCAAATTCATAATGTAACAATAAAAGAATAACTCAGCAACTCAAAATGACATTCTGACCCACACTGTGGAAGATTTCATGTTTCAGTGTTAAAATGTGATGATTATTTGGACTCTTCAAGACAGCCGACATTCATTAGTTGGGGCACACACGGGATGGGAGGTAACTCAGGAAATGAACCCACAGCTCATGATTTCAATGGTGAACCCGTGCAATGGCAGTAAACAGTCACGTGAAGATTGCCAGTTGGACAAGGCTCTGTGCTAACGTTTGGAGTGGAGTTTGGTTAGATTTGTCCCATCTAACCTTAGACTGGATTCTTGCAGCTTGTAAAGGAAACCAGCTTCTGAACAATTCATCAGGGCCGCAGTGGAACTCAGGCAATAGCCTGGCCAACTTTAAAACAGAAGAGAACGGTGGTAGAGGACCGAACATATCACCGTGAGCTTCACGGCTTTCGGGATCTTTCTCACTCACGTTCTGCAAGTTCGGAAACATTCATCAAGGCCTATTTAATCTCTGTCACATTGACATGCAAACCTCTTCATTATGCAAACAACGATATTTTGCAAGTGTAAAAGTCAAGTGCTTGGCTTGACACTGCTGCTGTAAATTACAGATGTAAAGAAAGAAATTGATCATGTTTCTCGAGCAAACAAGAGTCACTTCACTCTGCACGGCTCCAAAACCTTTTTGTCATGTGAACCAACACGCATTCAACACTGGGGAATGTCAATTTGCTTTGCCGTGTCACTCCAGCAATATATTGTCTCCAGATTTATCACAAGATCACAGAATGCTTATAATTACCTCACAGGCACGCTAAGCTCTCTTTTTTTTTAAAGAATGAGTGATTGAAGCAATGCTGCACAGTAGCAGATCATCTTTCACAATAACGAAGTCATGCTGACATGCAAGAACAACAGTGAACAGAAAGGCTTTCGGTTTCCAGACACTGTTGCAAAGAGCTAGACCAAAACTTCAGTGCAGTCCAGCATACACCCTGTGCCACTGGACAACACCCTCACAGTGGCTGCTTGGGGGGGGGGGCGGGGGGAGATGGTCTCCTTCTGGAAAGTGCCTTTGCAAAGGAAATCTGCTAAAAGATGCAGTGGTTTCTGCCTAGGTCGCTCCTGAGCAGTCAGGCAGGACTCTGCGCCCTACGGTCCGTCCGTCCCCGGATACACACCGAGACAAACAAACATCTGGAGCATCACTGACTCAGTAGCCTGCCCAAAACTTGGTGGCCTTCCGCGAACAAGGACTTGACCCTAACCGAGTGACTCGCACATTCTAAGATCCAGGTCTACGTGCTGAGGGATGCACTAAAGCTCGGGGCAGTTGTTGAAAAGGCGCAGTGGAGAAAGACCATGTCTGAGGTCTTCCTGCTGAAGTTAAACTGGGGTCCATTCAGTTATCAGAACGCCAGTCAAAGTGCCTCAAATACATGTAAATATAGTCTTGTTCAAGTAAGAGACGCCTTTGGCTTGTTTGGATAGAGCCAAACACCAATCTTTGTTTGTTTCCTTGAATGTGAATAAAGTATATTTTTGAAATATAAAGAAACGGTCAATGGACATGGTGCCATTACTAAAGACAACTAAGGAACTACCAACAACTGAGCTGAAATCCTCCAATTTCGGATTCAAACCACCGTGAGAAGTATTGAGGACTGTAATTGTGGGATCATTCTACTAGTAACAGTGACGTAATTGGACTATTAATCCAGAGTCATAGGCAAAAAGCTCTCGTGACATGGGTTTAAATCCCATCATGGCAGATGGTGAAATCTGAATTCAATTTTAAAAAATGGAACAAACAGGTAGTTTAATGGAAACCCCTTAACCAGTATTGGATGTTGAGAAACCCATCTGGCTCACCAATTTCTTTTAGGGAAGGAAATTTGCCATTCTTACTCAATCTAGCCTACACCTGACTCAGGCCCATAGGAATGTGCGGTTGACTCTTCTTTAGGGATGGGCAATAAAGGTATCCCATGAACTAATAAAATGCAGTTAGTCAGAAAGTTTGGACTTCCAACTAGGCAAAGAACAAACTTTAAATGCCATAATATTGGGACAATTTCTAGTGGAGAAATGCAATGGGATTTGTTTGCTTTATTAGATATGGCAACTTGGAAAGACATAAATTAGGGGGAAAAGAAAGGGATGATAAAAATGCACCAAAAGTAAATGAGATTAGACTACTTACAGTGTGGAAACGGGCCCTTCCGCCCCACAAGTCCACACTGACCCGCCGAAGCGCAACCCACCCAGACCCATTCCCCTACATTTACTCCTTCACCTAACTCTATGGGCAATTTAGCATGGCCAATTCGCCTAACCTACACATTTTTTGGACTGTGGGAGGAAACCGGAGCACCCAGAGGAAACCCACGCAGACACGGGGAGAATGTGCAAACTCCACACAGACAGTTGCCTGAGGCTGGAATCGAACCCGGGTCTCTGGCACTGTGAGGCAACAGTGCTAACCACTGTGCCACCGTGCCGCCCGATTAATAATGTTCCAAAAACAAGGTAGAACGTAGTGAAAGACACAGAATCCCTACAGTGTGGAAGTAGGCCATTTGGCCCATCCAGTCCACACCAACACTCTGAACTGCATCCCACCTAGACCCACACCACTACCCTATCCCCATAACCTTGCACTTCCTATGGCTAACCCCACCTAGCCTGCGCATCCCTTACCATTATGGGTAATTTAGCACAACCAATCCGCCCTAACCTGCACATCTTTGGACTGTGGGAGGAAACCCACGCAGACACAGAGAGAACGTGAAAACCCCACACAGACAGTTACCGGAGGATGGAATCAAACATGGATCCCTAGCACTGAGAGGCAGCAATGCTAACCACTGAGCCACCATGCTACACAAATGGCACGCAAATGAAAGCAAGAAGCCATTGTAAAATTTTGACGAAGTTTGGAGACATGGATTATGGTACAGAAATTTTCAAGAATATGGTTTAGCAATGGAGACAAGTTTAACATAGAAACGCCCGATGTGTTCAGGAAAAACCAAAGCATCACCAAAAGATCTGAAAGTTATTTATCAAGGACACCTAAACAATGAGGGACGTCAACGTGTGACGCATAAAAAAAACTTTCTAATTAGGGAGAGATAGTTTAGGCTGCAATTATTCTATGAGGGAATAAAAAACTAAAACTATGAACGTCATGCACTGGTCTGACTCGGTTTTGTTTTCGCTAACGAAGTAGAGACCAACATGTTCGTTTCCATGTTTTCATTTTGTTTCACTGCCTTCTTTCCTCTGGGGAAATATAAAAGGGAACAACTCCGTTGTAAAACTTTACCATAGAATGTTTTAAAAAAACAGTTATAAAAATATGATTTGACAAGATTTGAAGAAATGAGAACTTACAAACAGAAAGTCAAAGATGACCTTAAATGGGTCAATTTTGAAAAATACTAAAGGTGAACAGATTGCGACAAAAGCCTACATTAAGTGACAGAGGGAATTTTTTTAGTGATTTAATTGAATGTGAATGTCAAATTCAGACTGACTTCCTTGCAGCACAGAGGGATATGTCCACAGGAGACCATTAACTAAATTTACGCTCTGATATAAGCAAATCCATGCAAATAGGAGACGCACCAACGGACTTGAAAGAAGCAAAAGAGTGCTCAGTTTTAGCCACTCGTCTTACTTTGGCCATTGAAAAATAGTTGGATTATTAAAAATGGAGAAAGTGAGGACACTGATCTCCAGCATCCGTAGTCGAGTGTAGTGCTGGGAAAGGCAGCATCTGAGAAGCAGGAGAATCAACGTTTCGGGCAGAAGCCTTCCTGATGAAGGGCTTATCCCTGAAACGTCGACTCTCCTGCTCCTCGGATGCTGCCTGACCTGCTGTGCCTTTCCAGCAACACACACTCAAAATTAAAAATGCATGAGTAATAACAAAATATACTAACTCAGGAAATGTCAAAAGAAACGCATTGCAGTTCAACGCAAGGTGTTGCATGCTGGATCTGAAAGGCTGAGTTTTTTTTCTTATAATCACAGAATCCCTACATTGTGAAAGTAGGACATTGGCCCACTGAATCCACACTGACCCTCCAAAGAGTATCCCACCCAGACTCATTCCACTACCCTATCCTTGAATTTCCCATGGCTAATCCACCTAGCCTGCACATCCCTGGACACTACAGGCAATTTCCCATGGCCAACCTACTTTATTCACACGTCTTCAGACTTTTTTTTTAAAAATATAGCAATCAATATAGTACAGCCCGCAGTTCAGTCATTCCTTCCTCCAAACTGATGCAACAAAACAAAACACGATGGATGCTAGAAATCTGAAACAAAAACAATTTGCTGGAGAAATTCAGCTGCTCTAGCAGCATCCACAAAAAGGGAAAGCAGAGTTAATGTCTCGGGTTCACTGACCCTCTTTCAGAACGGGTCGCCTCCTCACCACTCGCAGCACTGAAGCAGCAGCAGACAACAGGCAACCAATATGACTCTGACGCACAATACCAGCTGAAAGCAGCTTGCTGGGACTTTCCAGTCAGCCCCTAGGGTTCCCAAGGGTTGGCCTCTTAGCAGATGTGGGCAGGTGCCACAAACAGAGGCCTTTCCTATCTGCCAGGGTGCAATATCTCCTTCGCGACGGCTTCACTTCAAACTCCCAGTGTCTGGGCCTCAAAAGTCACTCATTTTAAAATGTAAATGTAAATAAGTTAGAGGGAGTATTAGAAAGTAGAGGTTGACACCCCCCCAAAAAAAACTAAATCCAAAACAGAGGAGTGCCTCACTCTATAATCTGTTGGAACGGAATGCAAGAAGGGGTGCAACCCATTTTCAGCAACTCGTAGCGGTTAAAGAAAAGAAATCCCTGACACTCACTCCACAATCAACAAGTGACAATTTATTTATCTAACCCTAACAATGATTAAATTAACTGAACTATTAACAAACCATCTAAATCCCTTCTAACTATTCCTGCTTAAAACAGGATTCTAGTGATATGCTGTTCCAATAAATACGAGTCTCACTCATGTATGGAAAAAATAGATTTTGTCTCTCGAAATTACAGCCAGGTTCTGTGTCTCCCAGAATTTTCTGTGCCTTCCTCCGTCAATCCCTCTTCTATCAGGAATGCCTTTCTCTGTCATTTCTTCGCCATTGGTACTATTATTATTTGAATGGTGCCTGTTCTTCTCTCAAGAGATGAGAGCTGTTAACTCTGGTGGATTGCAGTTAGCTCTCTGCAATTTCCCCCTTCTTTTATACCCATTTTACAAATGAATTGGTTCTAGATTGTCAAAACCATCAGATTTAAATTCAATAGGTCTTTGGTATCGAACAGCTTGATTCAAATTGATTGGCTAAATTCAAAACTTGGTCTGCCAACTGTAGAGCCTTTTGATACAAATGCTTCAATCTGTGTGCTCTCTGTGCACCTGCAAATCCCCAAGCTGCTGACAAGTATCCCTTTTTAAATCTCTTTAGCCCGGGGAAAAAAAGCACCATCTTTTTAAAAGGGACTATACAATACTTTCCCCATTTTACAAACACCAACCTCGCAGCAGTGTGGACCTTAGGTTTTTGAGTTCTCTCCTTCTCAGTGCCATCCTGCTTCAATCCACCTGGCTTGTCTCCAGCTTGGAGCAGCCAACCACTATCTTCAACTGGACGATGTGCTCACCGTCACTGGTTTCCCCGCAGTGGTGGAAAGAAAACTACAAGTGAGAGATTGCCTTGTACACTATGTGAGATTCTCAGCCATCTCTCAGCCTGATCACAGTCAGCAGAGGATTTTGGAGAAGATTTTATCCTTATCATACAGTGCCTTCCTGGTCAAGGGAAAGATCCGGACAGGAAAGACACCTCTCTCTCTGATCTCGGCGATCATATTAGTTAAGAAACCAGAGAGAACGCTGAAGCAGTGCTCTGAGGCGTCCCTATTGAAGCTGTTCAGTGCTTTGATGCTGCAGTTAATTGTGTATTTTTCAACGTATTGCAAGAGAACTCTCGAGCCTTGAAGGCAGTCCAGGGTGTGTAGCCTGAACATGCCACCATATTGATGAAGAAAGTTTGAAATAACAGTGGTCAACATCTGTGAAAGTGCACACAAGTGGAGCTAACATTCCAGCCCTTTCACAGTTGGTGGTAAAAATGGAGAGAGCGAGACAGACAGAGACAATGGCAAGATTGAGAATTGATTAATATACAAAGGAGTTCAGACACAGTAAGGCTGAGTGTGTCACTAATAGAACCCCATAAATTACTTCATAACCTTTTCCAATTGTTGACCACAATGTAGCCAAACCTTCTAATATGTTTAAAAAAAAGTAACTTGAAAACTCACCATTTCATATAGATTCACATCCACTACACTACTGTGTAGCATACAGCAATACTTCAATGACACTCCATCAGCTGTCTGGATTTTTTTTCAAAAACTTATTTCATTAGAGCAGCATGATGGCTCAGTGGTTAGCACTGCTGCCTCACAGCGCCAAAGACCTGGGTTCAATCCCACCATCAGGAGACTGTCTGTGTGGAGTTTGCACATTCTCCCCATGTCTTTGTGGGCTTTCTCCGGGTGACCCAGTCCAAAGCTGTGCAGGTTAGGTGAATTGGCCAAGCTAAATTACTGTGTAGTGTCCATGATGTGCAGGTTAGGTGGATTAGCCATGAGAAATGTGAGATTACAGGGATAGGGTCTGAGTAGGATGCTCCTCCGAGGGTCAGGGTGGACTCAATGGGCCGAATAGCCCCTTTCCATGTAAGGATTCTATGAAAACCACAAGCTGTTTTGAACCCTACCAAAATAGTTTGAGCATGTTCCGTAACAAAACATACAGGTTACTAACTTTTGACACTTTTGAAGTCTTCACCTGATAAAAGGGGCAGCACTCTGAAAGCTTGTGATTTCAAATAAACCTGTTGGACTATAGCCTGGTGTCGTCCGATATCTGACCTCATACACAACTTCCATTATTGACTTTGGGCTTGACAGAAGAGACAAGTCTGTCTGAGTGAAGGACTTGGTTGCTAATAGTTACTGCGATGAAAACAATCCAACTGAGGTTACCGTGTAACATAACTGGAATAATTGAACAATGAAGGTCTATACATAGCTCCTCTGTATTGTTCAGAATATGGTACAAGGGGAAAGACAAAAACTTCACATGGCAGAGTACACTGGGATGGAGTACAAACATCTCCAGTACCAACAAGATTTGAAAAATTTAACCTGTCTCTTTCTTTTCCAGAAAAGATACCTTTGTTCTGAGGTGAACAATGTGTTTTATTTCAAATTTCCTGCAGTTCCTTGCTGCAGCTCAATTGATGGGAGGTTTTAAACCTCACCTTGAACTCTGTTCGATCTCTAAATGCATCTGTTCTGGGACACGGTGCAGGTTAATGCTGCGTAACAATCAAATAGTTTGTGACTGATGTTTTCAGCTTCCCCACAGACATTATCTTTTTGGCTTCCTCAACTCTCTGGATAGATTCTTGACAAACAATTACCAGGGGGAGCTGGTAGAAAAGTGGAGTAATCAGATCAAGTGAATATCTTACTGCTTGCTCCCAACCACACCACCTACCAACACTTCCTCAAGGGGCTGAGTGGCCTACATTGGCTCCGGTGTGAGAAAATAAAGATTAGATTAGATTAGATTCCCTACAGTGCAGAAACAGGCCCTTCGGACCAACAAGTCCACACCGACCCTCCAATGAGCAACCCACCTAGACCCATTCCCCTACATTCACCCCTGACTAATGCACTGCAGGCAATTTAGCATGGCCAATTCATCTAACCTGCACATTTTTGTGTTTGTGGGAGGAAACCCGAGCACCCAGAGGAAACTCACACAGACATGGGGAGAATGTGCAAACTCCACACAGACAGTTGCCCGAGGCGGGAGTTGAACCCGGGTCCCTGGTGCTGTGAGGCAGCAGTGCTAACCACTGAGCCATCATGCCGCTCATAAAGACTATCTTTCTTGCTCCTGGATCCCCTGAGGAGTTGGCCTTGACCAGGAGCTTGAGGACCCAGAAGCCTCTAGCCTCAGATTGGTTGATTAGCCAATATTTGCAAATGGGGCATCACTGGACTTGAAACAAGTCAGTTTTAGCCACACGCCTTATACTGGTCATTGAAAAATGATTGAAATCTTCAAAAAAAAAAGAGGAATAACAAAACAAATAACTCAATAGTTGTCAGAAAAAAACTCATTGCAGTTCAGTGCAAAGTGTTGCATGCTGGAAGTGAAAGGTAACATGGTAAGGCTCTCGCCCACCAATCTTTAGTAACCGGATTGGCAGGCCATCCGGTGAGATATCTTTCTAATGGCAGTGACATTAATGCACACGCCCACAGTTTGCTTTAAAAATAAAATTCAGAAAAATCACATCCCAACTTTCAATTCCACAATTTATCAATCAAACTTAACTCCCCTCAGCAGCCCTGAGTGGATTCGAACCCAGAGCCTTCGTCTGGGCCTCTGGATTGCTCTCCAGTGACCAGACTACCAGCCACAGATACTTTAACTGCAATGATAGTAGGAAGACGTCAAAAATACAAAGGGATATAAGAGAGTAATTGCACCCTATTGAGAAAAATGAGACACATTAAAGGCAAACATAATTATGAAATACATACTCTATCTCCAAATTGCAAAGTACTTCATGCATGCACTGAATTACTTCCAAGTTAATGGGATGGAAACAAGTGCAGTAGCCATTTTATACTTGATACACCAACTGAGGGGAGCTAACACTTACTTTCCACTCTATCATTATGATGCTGGGCAAATCAAAGTGTTTGTCGAACTTCCTGGTCTTTTATTCATTCAATTTTCAGGAAAGGTGTATTGTTTTCTAAATGCGCAAGGACATTTGTGCTGTTAGCAGACATGCCAACTCCAGTGCCTCATAAATCATGAGAGAAACACTGAAAATCTAATTGTTTTAGTATAAAAACCAGAGGGTCTTTTCCGTAAAGACAAAGCAAAATAAATTGACAACTGTTTTGTAAATGTAATTGGCTTTTGTAAGTATAATTAATAATCACTCCAACTCAGTGCTGCTTAAAAGAAATCACTATATCTGAAAATGCTTTAACATCCTGTCATTCAGTCTGATCAAAGCTCTTCAATTTGTTCCCATTTCCAATACATTCCTCCCCATATACTTGAAAAAGAAACCTTTTTAAAAGGGTAAGAGCTAAGTTGTCTCGTCCCAGCCAATATCACTATGTTGCTTCATACGCATTGAGATTGTATATAATGTCGATAGTACAAATCAGTGCTGGGGCTGGAGACAAGACAAGCCCCATTGGAAGACAGAAAGTTATAGAAATAGGAGAAAGTGAGGACTGTAGACGCCTGAGATCAGAGTCGAAGGGTGTGGTGCTGGAAAAGCATAGCCGGCCAGGCAGCATCCGAGGAGCTTCGGGTGTAAGCTCTTCATCAGAAACCAGAGGGTGGCCCAAGAGCGCTGAGAGATAAATGGCGGGTGGTGAAGATAGGTGGGAATGCAATAGGTTGATGAAGGACGGGGTGAAGGTGATAGGTCAAAGACAGTGGAGCAGATGGGTGGGAAGGAAGATGGACAGGTCGAGAGGGTGGTGCTGAGTTGGAGGCTTGGGGCTGGGATAAGATGGGGGAGGGGAAATCCACATTGATCCCATGTGGTTGCAGGGTCCCAAGGCGGAAGATGAGGCGTTCTTCCTCCAGGTGTCGGGTGATAAGGGTTTGACGGAGGAGGCGGCCCAGGACCTGCATGTTCTTGGCAGAGTGGGAGGGGGAGTTAAAGGGTTCAGCCACAGAGCAGTGGGGTTGTTTTCCGCATGTACCCTAGCGATGTTCTGTGAAGAATATATTTCCCTCCCCCACTCCTATTCGCTTTCTGTAAAGAACATTCTCTCCGCAACTCCCTTGTTAGGTCCACGCCATCCCCACCTACCCACCCTACCCTCCCGGCACCTTCCCCGGCCACCACAGGTTTTGCGAAACCTGTACTCACACCTCCCCACTCACCTCCATCCAAGACCCCAAAGAAGCCTTCCACATCCATCAAAGGAGACTTCCAGATTTACCTGCCCTTCCACACACGTCATCTACTGTACCTGTTGCTCCCAATGTTGTCTCTTCTACATCGGGCAGACAGGACACCTACTTGTGGAACACCTCCAAGAACATCTCCGGGACACACATGTGAAACAACCCCATCACCCCGTGGCTGAACACTTTAACTCCCCTCTCCCACTCCACCAATGTCATGCAGGTCTTGGACCTCTTGCACCGCCGAACCCTTACCACCCGATGCCTGGAAGAAGTACGCTCCTCTTCCGCCTCAGGACCCTCCAACCACATGGGATCAATGTGGATTTCACCAGTTTCCTCATTTCCCCTCCCCCCCACCTTATCACAGTTCCAAGCCTCCAATTCAGCACTGCATTCTGGACCTGTCCACCTTCCTTCCCACCTATCTGCTCCACCCTCCTCTCCGACCTAACACCTTCGCTCCAACTTCATCTACCTATCATATTCCTAGCTACCTTCATCCCAGCCCAACCTCCCTCCCATTTCTCTCTCAGCCCCCTTGAGCCACTCCCTCATTCCCAATGAAGAGCTTACCCATGAAACATTGATTCTCCTGCTCCTCGGATGCTGCCTGACCGGCTGTGCTTTTCCAGTACCACACTCAAGGAGGATATTGAACTCCTGTGTTCGTGAGTTTTAACATTTAAAAGTCCATACTGTCAAAATGTAACAACATAAGAATGAGGAGAGGGCCATTCAGCCCTTCAAGCCTGCTACGCATTTAGAATGATCATGGCTAATCTCATCTCAGCTTCAACACACCTTGCTGCTCGCTCTCTAAAAACGTTCAACCCATTACTAATTTAAAAATTGTCCATCAAATTTACTCAACGCCCCAGCATCCACTGCACTCTGAGTGAGTGAACGCCACAGGTTCGTGACCCTCAGTTTTAAATGTGCTACCCCTTAGCCTAGAACTGCAGCCTCTTGTTCTAGACTGTCCCACATAGGAAAAATCCTCTGTATGCTTACTTTGCCATTCTTAACATCTTACATACTTCAATTAGATTTCCTCATATTCTTCTAGACATCAGCAAGTTTAGAAGCTCAATCTCCCATCATAATACAAACCCCACACCTCTGGGATTAATCTGGTGAACCTCCACTGAACTGCCTACTACGTTCCTTCTCAAGTAAGGGCACTGAAAGAATAGGACAAGAAAAGGTTCCTTAGGTTAATGATGGAAAACTGTTACTGTTCTGTGGTGTTGCTACTGAAGGCAGAAGTACCAGCCACAAGCAGGGCAAGGTAAGCATCCAATCCTTCAAAGCAAACATCAGCACCCACATACTCGCTAATTTCCTCGCGGGAGCTTAAATCTGTCTAGTATCACTGGGAACTCCACTATATTTCAGTCATACAAAGTCACAGTGAAAAATGAGACAATATGGAAATCCTTTCACTCAGGCAGCAAGCTCAACAAAGCCACATGCTTCACCTTCCACTGCTTTCCCAGCAGTCAGCTGGTCCTGAGCTGGCAAGAGAGGCTATACTTGACTGAGAAATCATATCTTTCCTGATCAGCTCGTAAGAGTTCTCGTGTGTGTTAAATATAGAGGCAGACATTCACATTTCATAAGAACAATGAAAAATTAACAGTTAATGGACATTGCTCAGTGGCACGCATTACAATTCGAAGGCTGCACTGTTCGATAACATGGCATTGCATGATGCAAGAAACTAATTTGAAAAATGTCTTGTCATATGCAACATGAGACTTGGTCAGACCAAAGATCATGAAGCAAAGATTCCTCACTCTACTGCCAACAGGTCATTATAAACATGAAGGAAATTAGGTTAAATAAGGAGATATTTACATGAAATGCAGACTCTGGTTCACAGTGGGTTGAGAAATCCTTTGTCTGTTTGCTTCTTCCTCCCCCCCCTCACCCCCCCCATGAAGCCTCCCTCCCCCAAAGACACTTATTTCTTCCCAAAACCAGTCTGCTCAGCAGCTCCAACTGCCCTCCCACAGCATCGTCACCTGCTGCTGGGGGTTCCATTGCACCTTCAGCAAGCCTTCACACTCCATTCAAAGTTTGCTAACCTGAGGTTGGATGCTGAGTACAAAGTGGATAGTGATCTTGACTTGTCCCCTAGCCTTGCAGTGAAGATAGACTTAGCCTCCAACCCTTGCAAAGGACGGCTGAAAGAATGTTAAACTATCTGGGAGCCACAGCACAAAAGAAACACTGTGCTTTTTTCTGATTGATCACAGTTCAGTTCTGGAGGTGCTGACTGGATAAGGCAAGTGAATGTACCGTCACTTGTGGATGACACAGAAATATTTGGGAAGGCCAATAGTGAGCTGACATAAAAAGTCTGCAGAGGGATACAGACAGGTTAAGTAGATAAAAACTCAGCAGATGGAATACAATGTGGGTAAATGTGAAATTATGCATTTGGCAGCAGGAACAGAGAAGTTGAATATTACTTAGAATAGCGGAATTCTGTAGAAGAGGATTTGGGAAGACCTCTTCCCTGAATCACAAAAAAACTAGCAGCAAAGTTCAGCGGGTAATAAGGCAGGCAAGTGGAATATTGGCTTCTTTCTCAAAGGGAATTGAATGTAAGAGTAGGGAGGTTTTGCAAGACTTGTACAAGACACTGGTCGGACCATAACCGAATGGTGTGAACAGTTTTCGGCCACTTATCGAAGGCAAGATCTATAGTAGCATTGCAAGCAATCTGAAATAGGTTCATTCGGCTAATACCCAGCGTGGAGGAACTGTCTTGTGAGGAGAGGTTGACTAGATAGGGCCTGTACTCATTGAAGTTTAGAATAACGAGAGGCAACCTGTTGAAATTTACAAGATCCTTAAAAGGATTTGACAGGGTAGATGCGAAAAGGTTGTGCCACCTTGTAGGAGAGTCTAGGACCAGAGGGCATCAGAATTTGTTCTCTCAGAGGGTCGTAAATCTGCGGAATTCTTTACCACAGAGAGCCATTAGATATATTCAAGGCTGAGATGGACAAATGTTTAATCAGTAAGGGAATCAAGGAAAAAAGACAAAGAAATGGAGTTGGGGGTTATCAGGACTGAATGCTGGAGCAGACTTGATGGGCCCAATAGCCTACTTCTATCATTACGTCTTACGGGCTTATGATCAACCATGATCATATTGAAATTTTGAAGATAACTTGCATTCTCATGTTCCTGTGTACCCACAATGTCTCTCCCCTGTCTCTTTCTTTCCCCATATCTCACAGATATCATGTTGTAATGACCCCCTTTACTCACTATCAACTATAATTTCCGTGGATGTTACATTGTCCTGGCTATTACCCATTGTCGCTTAAAATTCAACTCCACGTTATTTATTTGAAGACTAACATTGGGACAAAATGTGCAATAGATATTCAAGCTGATATCCAACCAACATTACTGCAGTCAAGACTATTATGTTTGACACTGGAATATGCAGAGGCAAAGGAGTTCACAAGAAAAATCTGAAAGTTTAAGATGCAGAGAGAAATATATCATTGTTCAGCTTGCTTAAATGTTAAGAATGCATCCCAAGAGTTGTACAGTGTATGTTCAACAAAGAAAGTTTAACTCTGGGCAAGATGATCTGATATTCTGAAGTTTTTACTTTCTTATTTTGTCTAATTTATTGTTTCTTAAATATTTGGGGCAGAAGGTGGCACAGTGGTTAGCACTATTGCCTCAGAGCACCAATTCCCGCCTCGGGCAACCGTCTGTGTGGAGTTTGCACGTTCTCCCCGTGTCTGCGTGGATTTCCTCCGGGTGCTCCAGTTTCCTCCCACAGTCCAAAGATGTGCAGGTCAGGTGACTTGGCCATGCTAAGTTGCCTGTAGTGTTAGGTGAAGGGGTAAATGTACGGGAATGGGTCTGGGTGGGTTGCTCTTCGGAGGGTTGGTGTGGACTTGTTGAGCCTAAGGGCCTGTTTCCATACTGTAAGTAATCTAAATCTAATTTCACCTTAATTTTTTGTACCTAGGTACCTTCATACCTAAGATGGTGCTATTATGCGGCAACATTTTTTTAATGCTCATCTGAGTGATGAGCATCACTCAGCTAACTCAATTCAATTCAATTCAAAAGGAAGTCTAATTTTCAGACGAACCCTTAAAATAGAAACGAGATTCATGTAGCTCATCAATAGCCAACCCAGAATCACAGAGTCTCCACAGAGTGGAAGCGGGCCATTCAGCCCATCGCGTCCACTCCGACCCTCCACAATGCAAACCCTTCTGGAATATTAGCAATGGTAGACTCCGAGGTAACGTTAACAGAGAAACATGAGCAACAGCCATAGGTAGCAGCAAGATTTGTGCATGGAAATGTTGTAATTGCAGGTGACTTTACCAGAATACTCCTTGATCTTCTGGGGAATTAAATGCATTGGATCAGATTTTCCTGGACCTTGAAGTGATACATATGGTCCATTTAGCCACACTTAGCTCATTCACTTCACCTATTGTTACTTAAAACAAACCCCTGTGTTTGTATATCCAATAGAACATCAATTCCGACAAACTTTAGGAGTTCTGTACACTTTTTCTTTCCTGTTTGTTCTTCTCTTGCCCCAACCAATGAGAGGGTCATCAGGGGCCCTGTACATATTTGTTATCTTGACCTGTCACCCTGAATTTTTGACGGATTAACTTGCTATTAAAGGGAGATGTCATAAAACCAGTCAGAAATCCAAAAGCCCTTCTCAAATCCTACGCTTTGAAACGTTATCAAACTTGTCTGCTGTATTTATAAACAGGAGAAGGTGAGGGCTGCAGATGCTGGAGATCAGAGTCTAGATTAGAGTGGTGCTGGAAAAGCACAGCAGGTCAGGCAGCATCCGAGGAGCAGGAAAACCGACGATTCGGGCAGGAGCCTTTCATCAGGAATGCTTATTCCATGATGAAGGGCTTTTGCCTGAAACATCTGAGCATTCCTGATGAAGGGCTCCTGTCCGAATCGTCGGTTTTCCTGCTCCTCAGATGCTGCCTGACCTGCTGTGCTTTTCCAGCACCACTCTAATCTTGACACTATTTATAAACATTCGACGCACCCTGCAGTAAATAGTCCGCTTTCCACACAAACTGCCATTGCTTCTTCACGTCCTCTTTCAATTCCCAAAACGTTATAGCTCCGTTTGTTTATTTCCACTCTGTTTGGTGTGCACTCTAAACTAATGTAACTTAAATGAGTGTCACACCTGTTTGTGATGTAAATGCTTGTCAAGTGCTCAGAACGGCCACAATGGCTTTACAGTCACAATTCTGGACACTGTTACGCAGTAGTCCCTTTTGTTAAAATTAAATTCCATATCAACATTACCTACATTGACCTTTATTACCTGTTTACAGTTCCTTTGCTTTTCCCTAACTACCTTCCATTCTAGTTTCTAAAACGGATTAATCTCTCCCCGCGCTCCAGCACACTAAGCTATTTTCTAAAGGCTACCTTCTCCTGGAGCAGCTCTCTCGCGTGTGAGCAGAGTTGAAGTTCGAGGTGCACCACTCCACATCATCACCAACCCAGGGGTTCATCCACTCTTAACCTCCTGCTCCTGGGGTATTGGAAAGGCTTATCACTGCATTGATACTGTTTGGTCACTGTTGTGAACACTTCACACCCTGTACAGGGATTTGAACCCAGAGTTCCTGACTCATATGCTACCCACTACACCCTGTGAGGCTCCTCCTTAACAACTCCACATTTAGCAGTTTCATAGAATGTTACAGTACAGAAGGAGGCAATTTGGCCCATTATGTTTGTACCGACATTATATTTGGAAGAACTATTCACCCAGTCCCATTTTCCAGCCTGATCTCCAGAGCCCTCTAAATTCATCACTTTCAGATATATATCCAGCTCTCATTTGAAATCTCCTTTGGAATCTGCCTCTACCACTCTCAGAGGTAGCACATTCCAAATTCAGACAACTCTCCGAGTAAAGAAATTTCTCCTCATCTCACACCTAGCTGTCTTGCTGACAATGAGGTAAAAACAATGACTGCAGATGCTGGAAACCAGATTCTGGATCAGTGGTGCTGGGAGAGCACAGCAATTCAGGCAGCATCCGACGAGCAGCAAAATCGACGTTTCGGGCAAAAGCCCTTCATCATCCTGTTGAAGGACTTTTGCCCGAAACGTCGATTTTGCTGCTCGTCGGATGCTGCCTGAATTGCTGTGCTCTTCCAGCACCACTGATCCAGAGTCTTGCTAACGATGGTGACCCCTAATTACTAACCTACCAACTCGTGGAAACAGAATATCCTTCATTACCCTGTCAAAGTTGTTCATAATTTTGAATGTCTCAATAAGGTAATCTTTTAATCTTCTATGCTGCAAGGAGAATAGCCCAATTTCTCTAATCTTTCCTGAAATCGAAAATCATTCCTGGTTATCATCCTAGTAAATTTCCTCTGAATTATCTCAGGGCTTTAAGATGCTTTCTTAAACAAGGTGTCCAGAACTGAACATAATACTCCAAATGTATTTTGACCAATGATTTGTAGAGGTGCAGACAGAGTTTATCCAGCGATTACATTTTGAAGAGAACTGCCCCATTGGTTACCAGGAGCACTGTCTGGGTCGCGTTGAGAAGGAAGCTTTGTCTTTTTTTTGCTTTATTATCACTTCACTCCCCATTCAGATGGAGTCCTTGTTTGCCTGTTCTTGTTCTGCCTATGACTTACTGGGCTGGAGCACTTACAGGGAGTTAAGCGGGAGGAGGCAAAAGAAGTCTTTGCCTGTTTTTACCAAAACGTTCCCAGCCTCTATGAACTGGTTCTTGCTCTGTGCCAGGAGAAGAGGCTGGTCAGCCACTGAGTATCCACTTAATAGACAATAGGTGCAGGAGTAGGCCATTCAGCCCTTCGAGCCTGCACCGCCTTTCAATATAATCATGGCTGATCATTCCTAATCAGTATCCTGTTCCTGCCTTATCTCCATAACCCTTGATTCCACTATCCTTGAGAGCTCTATCCAACTCTTTCTTAAATGAATCCAGAGACTGGGCCTCCACTCCCCTCTGGGGCAGAGCATTCCACACAGCCACCACTCTCTGGGTGAAGAAGTTTCTCCTGAGCTCTGTCCTAAATGGTCTACCCCGTATTTTTAAGCTGTGTCCTCTGGTTCGGCACTCACCCATCAGTGGAAATATGTTTCCTACTGCCAGTGTGTCCAATCCTTTCATAATCTTATACGTCTCAATCAGATCCCCTCTCAATCTTCGAAACTCAAGGGTATACAAGCCCAGTCGCTTCAGTCTTATTCAGTCTTATTCCAGTCTTAAGGTTTATTCCAGTTCATATCTGCATGGCTGTATCCCTTAAATGGTAAGGCTGTGAGCGAGAGAGGATTAGAGGTGGATCGAGACCTGCAGTTAAAAACCAATGTCACCAACCACAATGTGACGGGAGTGCAGGGAAAGCAGCTGATTTAGGGAGTAAGGTCTTTAGTTTCTGCTTAAATCTCTGATCCTTTTTATTCTCCTTCTCTTAAAAATAAGTCGAAGATTAATGCTAGCATAAAAATATATTTAAAATAAGGTGTAACGAGCAGGAACTAGAGCAATTAATTAATTAGCTTAAAACCTGATTACAGTACAAGATGATAGTGATGGCAGGAAGGGTGATGTGTTGCTGCTGTAGCATGTGGGATCGCGTGGGAACACCTAGAGCAAATGGTCGCAGATCAAAGAGCTTTGGAACCAAATTAAGGACTGCAGTCTGAGCAGGACACTGAGAACACATCATTGAAGGGGAAAGGTTACTTGGGCACTTCACTCCAGGTGTTGGTCACTCCTCCCAGACTGAGTTTGCTCCCTGATCAGGGACAGGAGGGTGTGACTGCAGGTAACAGTCGTGTCCCAGGGTCCAGAGGGTTGCCATCGAGGAGCCACAGCCCCTGCAATTGTCCAACAATTTTACCCAGGTTCTTGCAAGGAGGAAGAGTAAACTGACCACAGCACCATAGTACAGGGAGTTATTCAAGTGGGGAGGAAAGTAGGAACATAGGTGGTGATAGGGGACAGTATTTGGGTAATAGATACCATCCTCTGCAGTTGTGAGTCCTAAAGGCTGTGTTACCTGCCCAGTGCTAGGATTATGGACACCTCCTCAGGGCTGAGAAAGAACTTGGAGTGGAAAGGAAAGGATCCAGTTATTGTCCTCGGCATTGGGACTAACAACAGTGATAGGACTGGAAAGGAGGTTCTGCTCAAAGAGTTTGAACACACAGAAGCTAAACTGAGAAGCAGAACCTCCACGGTAATAAGGTTTGGGTTGCTGCCTGAGCCACGGGAAGACTGGCACAGGGTAAATAAGGTCATGGAGTTAAATGTGTGGCTGACAGATTGGTGTGGGGTGGAACGGGTTTCAGTTTCAGAGGTGCTGGAACCAGGACTCGTGGAGAATCAGGATGCAGGTTATTTGACCCATCAAGTGCACACCTACCCTCCAAAAAGCATCCCACGCAGACGCTCCCCTGAAACCGTGCCTTCCCTATGGCTAATCCACTTAGTCTGCACATCCCTGGACACTATGGGCCAATCCACCTACTCTACACATTCCTGAACACTATGGGCAATTCAGCATGGCCAAGTCACCTGACCTGCAGATCTTTGGGAGGAAACCAGAGCACCCGGAGGAAACCCACACAGACACGGGGAGAATGTGCAAATTCTACAAAGACAGTCACCCGAGTGTGGAATCAAACCTGGGTCCCTGGTGCTGTGAGGCAGCAGTGTTAACCACTGAGCTGCCCCCATGATCCTCACACAGGAGCAGCTAATCCGATGAGATGGGTTTCACCGAAGCACGTAGAGACCGGTGTCCTGGTGAACTGAATAACGGGGGCTGCAGAGAGAGTTTTGAACTAAATAGAGGGGCAAGGGTTCTGGAGAGGGGATACATTGACCTACCTCCTTTTAGACATGACAGCATAGCAGGTCAGCTATTGAGGCCATGGTGCATAAACTGGGGCAAGAAGAGGCAAAGGTTACAAACACAGAAAAACTAATCAGTCCATCAGCTTTTCCAGTTTTTCGAAATGCCCCTCACACCTGAAAAGGCTAAAATTATTTTTAAGGCTCAGTCTGTGCTGCAAAACGTGCCCTCCCCGTTAATCACCCAGTTTCTAAGTTGTTAACAATTGTTAATCTGTCCAGAAGACATTTGGAGGCAATGCTTAGAGACTTCATTCCCCTGACAAGCCAGTGGGCTTCAAACGTGCAAAGACTTTAATTCTTCCTAGTTACTGTCAACCAGTCACATCATTCCTGTCTATCTCTCAACAATCTCTGGGCACAATAGCCTCTCCCCTTTCCACTCACAGTTCCAGAGATAACTAACACCACAGCAGGGGTGGTAGCATTGCACTGATGTTACTGGGGTAGGAAGCCAATAGCCTGGACTCACGCTCTGAAAAAGGCAGTTCAAATCCCATTGTGGCAGCTGAGGGATTTTAAATGTAATTAACTATTAAATCTGGAGTTTCAGTCATGGTGATTATGAAACCATCGGGCTTTAGTGAATTAAATAGGATTTTACCGGTGGCCATCGCATACGTATAGTGCATGCCTCAATTTATGAAGGCAATTATCTGAAGTGCACTTTTAATAACAATTTGTGCTGGATAGGTGTCTGTGACTTCACCTGATGAAGGAGCAGTGCTCTGAAAACTTGTGATTTCAAATAAACCTGTTGGACTACAATCTGGTGTCGTGTCCACCCCAGTACCTCCACAGTTTGGGATCCTCCTAGATCCAGAGAACAAATCCCCACTTCGCTCTCCACCACCCCCCGGCCAGTCTCTGTAATGTTCATTACTTGTGACTTGTCACTAGTTGCAAAGATGCAATTAACTGTACATTTTTCACCACAAGAGACTCCTGTAGTTCGACCACAAGGTAGCTACCCTCACCTACACAAGATCACACAAGCCCACGACAAACACACATCTCCAAGGCATTGGTGGTGGCACACACTACAAATTAGGCCTTGTCCCGTTAACTTGAAAAATGTGTCTGTTTTATGTTTGTGTCTCCTGGTGTCATTACCTCATCTAACTTACACATGACTCCAGACCCACAATACGGTTGAAGCTTACACCGTTCACTCAGATGACTGAACAAATGTCTCAGCTCATTCAAGCTGCTACAGAAAAGTTGAAGAATTAAACCTGGGGACATTGACACTGACAAAGGCACAAGTCGCTCAGTTGGTCCCAGCAAAGTTCTCCTCAATAATACTTATGGACTTGTGACAGAGCTGGGAGACACGTCCCACAGACTCATCGCACAACAGCCTGACATGATTATACTCTTCAAAATATAGCTAATAGCCAGTGTCCTGGACTCCTCCACCTCCCATTGCTGTGACTGTTCCAATCCATTGGATAGGACAGAGGGGATGGCACGTCATTGAGTCAAACCCAAACAACATCCAGGTTTGAACCCTTTCCAAATGTAATAATATGCTTCCAAAACTATACCACAAGGAGGGAGTTGTCCTCAAATGAGCCCAAGGAGTGTTATGGCATCAAGACAAACACCCAGAAGGAAACCTGCTGATTCAACAGCCAAAGGGAGATTGGTAGGTGATTGGCAAAACTCCTCCATGTTGAATAGCACATGGAAGGAGCATTGCATGTGGCAGAAGTGGGGAGGTTCATTGTGCAATCATCAATGTTCAGCAGCATTCATAATTCCTCAGATACTGAAGCAGTCCATACCCAAATGCAGCAAAACCTGAACAATATCCAGGCTTGGGCTGATAAATGGCAAGTAACATATATTCGACCCAAGATCCAAGCAATGGCCCAAGTCCCCTTATGACATTAAAATTTCACACTATCACGGACTCCCCTACCATCAACGTTCTGGGGGTTACCACGAATCAGAAACTGAACTGGACTAGCCACATATATACAGTGGCTACAAGTGCCGATCAGAGGCTCGGAATACTGCAGCGAGTAACTCACCTCCTGACTCCCCAAAGCCTGCCTACCGTCTATACAGCACAAGCCAGGAATGCGATGGAATACTCCCCATTTAGATGAATGAGTGCAGTCACCAGATGCAAAACACTCTAAACCATCCGTGATAGACCAATTCACTATGCAATATCCCATGCGCCACCATGAATATGTTGTCTCTCCACCACCAACACATTTGCAAGGTGCATTGAAGCACCTTTCCAACCCACTTGAACCACTAAATGAGCAAATTCACCACGATCAAGAAAAACTACTCCATCTGCAAGTTCCCTTCCTCATGTCACACTATCTCAACTTGGGAATTATGGCGCCATTTTCACCCTGGGTCAAAATCCTGGAAACCCTGTCCTGACAGCTCTGTGGATGTCCCTACACCACACGGACTATGTTGCTCACCACCACCTTCTCGAGAACAATTAGGGATGAGCAAGGTCAGTGTTGCTTGTATCCCGTGGCTGATAACAGAAGTGTGTTTTTTCTAGAGAGGATGGAGTTGCACCAACTTTCAGTTCAAGTAGCTGTGAATGCTGCGATTATTGAGGAGTTTGTTTGGTAACAGCCACAAATCAAGGTGAGATGAACTGCTTATGATCTCCTCGTGAATTATAACCACCACTACTCTGTTGCTTTCTCAGATGCATGACCATGTGCATTGATGCCAAGTTTAATATAGAACAGTGCAACGTTGTGCCGAACATGATGCCAAATTAAACTAATCCCTTCTACCTGCCCTTGGTCCGTGTCCCTTCATTCCTTGCATTATCATTTGCTTATCTAAAAGTCCCTTTAAAGCCCCTATTGTGTCTGCCACCACTACCACCATCACCACCTCAGTACAGCACGTTCCAGACTCCTATCACTCTCAGTGTAAAGAAACGTGCCCCTCACATCTCCTTTTATCCCTCTCGCCTTAAATGCATATCCCATTAGTATTAGACATTTCAACTCTGGGAAAAAGCTTCTGACCATCAACCCTATCCATGCATCTCATAATTTTATAGACTTCTATCAAGTCTCCCCTCCGCCACTCCAGAGAAAACAACATGAGTTTTTCTAGCCTCTCGTCATAGCTCAGACCCTCTAATCCAGGCAGCATCCTCATGGTAGGGGACTCGATAGTTAGGGGAATCGACAGGAGATTTTGTGGTCAGGATCGGGATTCCCGGAAGGTATGTTGCCTCCCTGGCGCCAGGGTCGGGGACGTCTCCGATCGGGTGTATAAGGTTCTAAAAGGGGAGGGCGAACAGCCAGAAATCGCGTTACATATTGGCACTAATGATATAGCCAGGAAAAGGATCGAGGATATAAAAAGTGATTTCAGGGAGTTAGGATGGAAGCTGCAGAGCAGGACGAACAGAGTAGTGTTCTCTAGTTTACTACCGGTGCCACGAGATAGCGAGGTGAGGAACAGGGAGCAGGCGCAGCTTAACACGTGGCTGCGCAGCTGGTGTAGGAGAAAGGGCTTCAGCTATGTAGATAATTGGGATGGCCTTCTGGGGAAGGTGGGACCTGTACATGAAGGACGGGTTGCATCTGAACTGGAAGGGGACCAATGTCCTGGGTGGAAGGCTTGCTCAAGTAGTTCGAGAGGGTGTAAACTAGTATGGCAGGGGGGTGGGAACCTGAGCTGTATACCGGTGGTGAGAGTTGATGCAGATGAGGCAATAGCAAGAGGTAGACCAGCTAGTGGGAAGGTTTTTCCTGGGAAGGAACCAAGGGATCAGTTAAAGTGTGTTTGCTTTAACGCAAGGAGTATCAGAAATAAAAGTGATGAACTTAGAGCATGGATCAGTACCTGGTGTTATGATGTTGTGGCCATAACAAAGACATGGGTTTCTCAAGGGCAGGAATGGTTGCTGGATGTTCCAGGGTTTAGAGCATTTAAAAAGAATATGGAGGGGGGAAAAAAGAGGAGGGGGTGTAGCACTACTAATCAGGGAGGGTATCTCAGCTACAGAAGCTTCCATTGTCGAGGAAGATCTGCCTACCGAGTCAGTATGGGTGGAAATTAGGAACAGCAAGGGAGCAGTCACCTCGTTAGGGAATTACTACAGGCCCCCCAATAGCAGCAGGGAGATGGAAGAAAGCATAGGTCAG